>NW_024582546.1:620458-622125 GCF_018398535.1 Haplochromis burtoni
GATGGATGGATGGATGGATGGATGTTGCCTGGCCTGATAAATCCACCGTGAAATTCACAGAATAGGGTCAGAGTTTGGTCTAAGTCCCATGAAAGCATCGACCATCCTGCCTTGAATCAACAGTTCAGGCTGGTCCTTAGTACTAACCCATTTAAATGCCACAGAGTAATGTTACAGACAATGTCCATCTCTGCCCCATGCCATGTCTAAAGCTCAAATGATCTCAAATTGATGTCTTGACCAGCCCCAATTTACAGTCACCTGATCTCAATCCAACGGAGCACCTTTGGGTGGTAGAATGGGACATTTGTATCATGGATATGCAGGCAATTGTGTGATGCTGTCAAGTCAATATGAACCTAATTTTGTTCTGTTGTACCTTTTGAACTGACTTTATCCTTAGTTGCATAAATTACAGAAAGTTTAATTTCAGGTCACTTTCCATGACCAGTTGTTCGTTTTTGAAAACACTACCTCCATAATGAATGGACTCAATATCTCAGGCAAACTTATCAACGTGTCTTACAGCATCTTCAAAACACTGTTGTAGATGCTGTGTTGAATGTCATAAGAAAAGAAGGCATAACCCTCAAGCTCTTTTATATTTAAGATGTTTCTAAATAAACCGGCATACTCTTCCATCGCCTTGTCACAAATGATGCAAGCATCACATAAATGCCTCATGAAAGCTGACAAGCAATCACTTGTGGTCCATAAATGCACTCTGTGGAGCTTCAGGCAGAACAAATGTGTTACGCAGAAGAGTACATATTTGCCTTATACTTCTTTTTGCCTGTACAGAAAACATTTTACAGTAGTGTGCAGTTCAGTGTAATAGTCAGTAGTCTTGCAATGCTCTACCTGTCATGTTAGTAAGTGTGTTACATTCACTGTTGAGAGATCTCATAATCTCTGTGACCACAGACCTTTTTTCTTCTGGCTGACACATTGTCATTATTTTTTTAAACATTTCCCTTTGCCGTGTTACATAACTTTGTTTATGACTGATGTGCCAGTAAGTCAGGCAGCAAAAATCTGTCCTGGGTGTTCCTGAAACTTGCCTTATGCTGCCTTAAAACTTATGAAATGCTTATTTTTGGATCTCTGCCATAGCTGACTTACTCTGATTAGATGGATTCACTTTGCTAAGGCTCACATGTATACTTGCCTAATATCAGCTAAAGATCCAGAGCACAAAAACACATTTATTTAACAATAATGATAATATTTGGTACTGTATTCATTTCTGTTAGACTCTTTTAATATGACTTACAGTTTTTTACAGACGCTAGGACACATTTCTCAATACTTAGGTCACGTTTGCAAAACTCCTCACACAGTGAGCACAACAGAAGTCTATGTGGGCTAAACTGAGGACCAGTTATCATTGTTTTGGCACAAAATGCATTCAATGACTACATCTCTCAAATTTCATGAATTATCTTCTCACTCAGACACAACAACTGCCAAAAATCTTTGTACGTACAGGACATTTTGCATGTGCTTACATACTGTTTTCAAAACTGTTAAACTTATGGCCAAAACAATAACACAATGCAAAACTTGAAAAGACAGCAAAATGCAACAGCAATATTTTATTGAAACATATTTTAAATCTAAAAATGCAGTTTAACCAGCCACAGCTGATTCTCATTGTAGATGAACTC
>NW_024582546.1:623854-641459 GCF_018398535.1 Haplochromis burtoni
GGTACTGGAATATGGTGGCTACATTTAGTAAATGTGTTTAGACTACTGGTCATTTGGGTTACAGGATTGGCTTTTGTGTTTTAACATTTCAGAAAAACTGTAAATCCAGTTATTCCCACAGCTAGAGATGCTATTAGCAGTAGGCAGTATTTGATGAGCCATTTATTAGATTTTTGGGAAGGCAGTTGTATCATACTAAGGTCATGCAGAGCACCCACAAACTCTAAAAAAAATAATAATAATGGCTATCATTGGTAGCAAAATAATAATCTGAAGTTAAGTAGAATTGTTAGAAGCAATCCCCAAACTTCCTAGAATTGGAAACTGCTCATAATTCTCTAATTTATGGACAATTTGACTTTTCTGATACTTCATACTGTATAACCACTTGACTCAGGCATGAACCTCTGTTATAAAACCAGTTTATATGACTATGAAAGTTCTGGCCAAATTTCCATTGGGATTTCAGCATTGTAATATTTTATGTAGTGCCACCGATTTTAATGCTTTTATAACTGGACTTGTCACAAACTCTACACTCAGTTAAGGGCATGCCTTTCTGGAGCTTCCTATCTGCCTAATTAAAGGAGATTCAGGATTTTAAAACTTTGCCAGACAAGTTATGCTTTAGGTTAAATCTGTTCACAACTGCAATCATACTGTAGCTTGTAGTAATGCATATGAACCTGCAAAACAAATGTTATTATGATCTGCTTTGTTTGGTTTTTATTGGTGTAGGTATTCACTTTTACCAATCATCTATCAGTGTATTTTCTTCTGTTTCTCCGATTAAGGCTTACAAGGGGGTTGCAGTCTATACCAGCTGTTATAGGGCGAGAGGTGGGCTACACCCTGGACACCTCAGTGTAGGGTGATAGACTGGACAGTCTGTCAGGGGCTTTAATGTTTCACAAAATGGATTTTAAACATGTATTGGTGTCCAACAGACATGTGTCTGCAATTGTTAATGTTTTTCTGTGCAGATACTATTTTGTTCACAAAAAAGCCTCGTTTTGCTGCCTATGACAGCCCAGTTTTTCTTGCTATACCCACAGGAAGCTAAATCAGGTCAGTTAAACCAGTCGCCTCATTACTTTCAGTGAAGCCAATCTGAGTATAGCAAAGAGAGAGGAAAATGCTTAATTCTTTTTAATTTCCAGAAATTCTGAAAATCGGAATATAGGTGATATATAACATAAAAATGAACGTCACCCACAGTGTTGAAAAAGTGACGATAAATCAGCAGCACACCACAAGAGGACCAACAAAAGTTAAATGAGCCTGTTTGCGACCAGAGAAAAGTTTTCATTCCAAAACAGTTCAGGACAGAAAGTTTTGTAGAGCCAGCAGCTCACCAGCTGGCAACATAATCATTCAGTCAGTGGTACTGATCAACAATCTTGTCACCCCCTACGTGGATATATTATGGTCATTATGTTCTGTGGGCCAGTAGCAGTCTTACTTACTGGCCCTTTAAGACAGATGGTCCGTCATATGCTCATTGAATTCTTTCCTATAAACATTTGCTATGTCTCAGCTGTGTGACAGCAAGTTGTGTGAAAGACAGAGAGAAAACTTGCTTCAGTTTAGAAATCTTGGCTGGGGCTGTGGCGACACCATCCACATGAAGTCACCTGGGGCATCTTCTTACCTTACCGCACCTGTTCACTTGGCCTCCACCATTCCACTGAGTGCACAAACACAAGCATCAGATGCAAAGCTCTCCAAGCCCCAGCTTGCTGGCTCTACGCCACGTCTGCTCGTCTCCTGGCAGGCCACGGGCATTATAACAGCGCCTGCAGTTAATTGCAAGGCTCAGGTAATTGTCTGTCGGTTAGACAGACGTGCAGAGGCGGTGTAAGTGAGGGGAACGTCTGTTGAGGTGCGATGGGCGCCACCCCTCTGTCCCTTGCTGATTCGACCAGGTTTCGTTGCTATGGTCAGTGTATTTGTCACAATGTCAGCACTCCTTGTTCCAGCCCTCTCCGGCCCTCGCAGGGGTGAAATCATTCATCTTCCTATTCATCTCCGGGCTTGGAAGCCATTCATCATGAGGCCAGAGACCTCCATCAATTATTCCGATGGGAGAAAGAGTGAGGAAAGAGAGGTTTTTGAAAGGCAAATACATCTTGATTTAATTGGAAAGCAAGTATGCTCAATGCTGCTAAGCAGATTTCCTCCAAGATGGAGCTTTAGAGATAACTGACCAGAATAGAGACGATGGACAAAGAAAATTGAGGAGAACAAGAGACAATCGAGTGTAAGAAAGATGGAAGGAAAGCCCATGAAAATTTTAGCGGATGAAAGAAAGCAAAGAACAAAAACCTCAAAGAAGACCCAACAAGGAAATGAATGACAGCCATTTTTCTGTGCCGTCTCCAGGCAGGAGAAGAGCAGAGCCGGGACAAAGGAATCAATTGGTGGAGGTTAAAAGGTCAGCGAAGCAGTCTTGACCTGCTCTTATCCTCTGCTAGCAGTCATAATGACACTGCCTCTGCAACACACGTCGCATTTGTATCTTTGTCCGTGTGAATGCTCAGAAAGATGTAACGCAACAGATCGCACCAAAGGTGAAAGCGTTGTCCCTTCCAGTCATCACAGCTTTGCAGCGGCTCCCTTGTCATTTGTCATCAGAGTCACAGATTTTTGCTGTAGCTTTGGTGAAATGGCTGATTTGACAGTTTTTATTTTCAGAAGAGACGTTTCCAAAGAAATAAAAGGGATCGTGAGGAAGTGTCAACATTTATTTTGTATACAGTATATGTAAGAGTTCAATTAAGGAGAAATCATTTGGAGGAACTGGACATGAGTTTATAAGATATACAATTCAATTCAAAGGTGTTTCCTGATTAGACTCCAATGAACCATCATAGCAGAACAGAGTCCCGAAATTAGGAAATTAGGACAGGACCCCCTGGTAAAAATAAAGATGGCACCTCGGATGGGGCTCTGAGTGACCAGGGTGAGACAGAGATGGAGAGGAGGTAGGCTGTACCAATGTGAGACTGAAGAACGATGACATGACAAAGCACGGATGATCTGATGTCGTCATGTTGGTGTTGTTCCCAGACCATCATGAAAATGTTGTTCCAGGTTCAACATTGCAAGTGACCAATCACATTGTTGTGACGTTATTCTTTTGCGCACCAAGCCATTCGTGCATTTATGAAATTCCAATGTTGCAAGGACAATATCAATTCTGCTTACTGTTTATTAAAGGGTTAGGGTCAGAGTCCGTTGATCGGCGGACAGAGGCGGTTTCACGCAGCTTAAGTACAGTTTTTTGTTTTACGGCGGTTTTTCCCGAAGTCGCAAAAGTATGACGTCACAACATTCTGATTGGTCACTTGCAATGTTGATCCTGGAACAACATTTAGTATGATGATCTGGGAACAACACCAACACGAGGATATCAGATCATGCTTTAAAGCACACACAACAGCAGCTGATTGGCTCACAGAAGGTGGACAAGAAAATGATTGGACTAGAACAACAATGTCAGGATTGAGTTTGACAGCGTAGGAAAATGAAAGTGATGTAAAAAATAGACTAGCAGTCTGAACCCCTGGCATAAACAGTCTATGCGGTTGTTTAGGACTACAACCACTAGGGGTGTGGGTGGGGGCACATGACTTTCTGCATTGCTTGCTACACATACTGTGGTTGTAGTAATTTTGCATATAAATGAAGGTCTGTTACCTCACCTTGTCAGATGAGTACACACGATGTTGAATAAGCCTATCAGCACCAGATGAAGACATTTCAATCGAGAATCTGCCGACTTTGGAATGCTTCTGCCAGTTAAGAAGCTAAATTCTGGTTAGCTCCAGCTAACTGCTTCTTATATAATGCTTTTCTACTCTGAGTGCTCAAAGCGCTTTATACAGCGCTACTTACAGAGAGACACACCCACCTGGTCACGTTAAAGATGAAGATAAAGAAGAAGATGAAGTTCTAGTCCATCAATCAATGTCAGCAGAATTGATTAAGAAGAGCCGTTTATAGGATTCATGATTGCATCACACACACATCATCAAAAATGAGTGAGCTGTCACCTGCTGCAACACATTTGCTGAGGTGAATCAGGAAGCTTGAGAAATTACAGAGGGGTTAATAATTATTTGATCCCTGGCTGAATTTCTAAGTTTGCAATTTTTTTGTTTCTGCTGGGGTTTTTTAACCCACCTGAGAGAATGACGGCATCTACAACTGATTTCCTCGTGGACAATCAGCTTGCCCTTATATTGAAAGTTTGGCCAGTTTGCTATTGTGGCAACTGTTCATATCATTCAGTGTTTCTTAAATGTTTGATGAACTCCATCGTCTTGGAATGCAGATCTCAGGTGACAGTAGTTCTACTCTGAAGGTCTGTTGTGAGTTGCATTGGTTTTTTAGCCACACCTCAGTTGTAGAGCTGACTAGTCCACCATCAGAGTGTAGAGAAGAAGCTACAGTCTAAGATGCTGGAGTTGAAGTTTGGCCACAAGATCTCTGCAGAAGGCAGGTGAATATATTGCTCACTTATTTATTTCTCATGAAGTACCTGTCAAATAAAATATTTCCAAAGGAGCACTACCACAAATAAAATCTAAATGTGTGAGAAACACTGAGCTGATTTTTCAGCCTCAGACGCTGCCGTGTGGGAAGAATATATTCTTGTATAGTGATAGAGTTGCTGTGAAATCAACGAAGAGTTCGGTAACTTTTCAGTGAGAAGTAAAGTAAAAATAAGTTTTCTTTTCCTTTTTTTATTTACATGCTGCCTGTTTGTCATCATCGTCTTACACTTAATAATTCCATCATTCAGTTTTATGATAAATTGTAGATTTATGTATGAGGCAAAATAAAGGCCTAGGTAAAAGGAACACTCACACAAGACATTGATAGCAGCAACCAACATTTGATTAAAACCACCACAAAAATCCAGATTTTGTTGACAAAATGTATCCTCTTGCAGTCCAGCTGATCATATCAAACATGCATGCTTGGAATATGTGATTGTGATTCTGTCTGCCATGTGTGTGATAGATTGATGGAACATGTAGGTGAGGCTTGCAAAGCTTTCATGCTTTGTTATCGTGCATTCCCATGAAATATGAAACCTTGCCACTAAGATTGTTTGTAAATCTCATTTCTGATTTGAATATATATGTGTCCAACAAGACACTTGGGCTGTATGCGTTCACTGTTGGGTGAACTCCAAACTTTTTCTATTAAAATTTGACTTGACATTTATGCTGAAAGGTTAAGACACAAAGTTAAATGCCAATTGTTCCAAATTCAGCTCCTATCCATTAATAATACATTTTTATTGCATTTTAGGCTAATGAATATCATTGCAATCAGTGCATTTTGGAGCCTTGATTAGATTTGAATCGATCAAACAATCCTGTGGAAATAAGCCTGTCCATTCAATCGTTCGTTCGTTCGTTCGTTTGTTCAGTCATTCTCGGAGCAGGCCAGGCTTGGCCCATCAAGGTCACTCTTTGTGTTATTTCCTTCATCTCGTCATGTCCAACTCCACCGCCCCTCAGGTTCTGCCCGTGGTCTCCGCGCACTCTCTCCATGCTGTAAGCCATTAGATATGTCAGCACCAAGATGGCACATAATCTATATTTTATAAGGCCTTGATATAATTGGTGGCAGTGAGGGAAGGTCATGCCTTCAGGGGCCCTCGTCTTCCCCCCCCATTGGATTCTAAGACAAAATCCTCAAACAGCAGCCCTCTAGTCGTGAATGTGGATTGGACATGATAAGGCAGATTAGGCAGTGGGTGCAGTTTTAAGGGGAGTGAAGATGCAGAGTGTGCTGGAGCGCAGCAATTATTCAGCATGTATTTACTTTGAAAAACATGCGTGGGCTATAATTTATTCAGCACAGGGACAGAGAGGGAGAGAGAATTCTTAAGCTCGACGAGAGCCATGACTGACAGGGCTGATGGTTGCTATCAGAATAACTGCAGTGTCTTGGTTTTTTAAGGTAAAAGTTCTTTTTCTATTCATTAGCATAACAAAGCAGTTCAAATGATTTTGAAGATTGTTAGAGATTAAGTAGTATGTACAGTATATTGTTTCTGTTATTTGTGTTTTGGATAAAGAGTCTTTGTTGAAAATGTTAGAGTTAGAAAGGAGGCAAGTCAAAAAAGCAAGCGGACCATCACAAACTGTTAACATTTGGAGTCAGCCGTTTTCCGAGAGTTGTTCGTTTTTGTCACGTGGTGTGGAGGATAAATGTAGGAGAATAACTCCTGCAATTTGTGTCAGCAGTCGCGCATTTGCATTTCAGAACTCCTCTGCGTTTCTTTCGTCTTCGTCTTTTTAAGCATACTCCTGTTAAACGATGAATATATATGCATGCAGATAACCTCAACAGAGCGAGCTAGCGTAAATGACGTTAAATGATCGTGGGTGATGTTTTCTTGCAACAGATTTGCTCTCCAGGGGAATCTATGCTTTCACCAGGTGCAAGCGTCTTTGCAGCGCGCCACTGTCATAATCAATGACGTTGATTACGTTGACAAATCGCTGCGGGACCTGCCGTTGTTTAGCATTTCTCCGGATCTGCTTATTATAAACTCTCACTTAGCTCCCCACCAATAGCCCCACCGAATGCAAAGAACATGGGAAGAAGAGCGATCAGTGAGCAGCGACTCCTCCAGTTGAGTTTTCTCTGCCCATTTATTCATTCACTTGTTAAATTGGAAAGCCTGTGCTTAAGCATCTGTCCCTAGCTTCCCTTGATTCTAAAGCAGCTTTAATGAGATTTATTGACAGGGATCTTATGAAACAGCATTACCAAAGCCTTGGGGTATAATAAAGTTGTATAATTCAAAACAGAGAAATGGATTATTTTAGTTTCCTACAGGGAAGTTCTATTGAATGACCACTAGTTTTTCTCCTCTCAGTCTTTTATTTATGCTCGATACCAAATTATACTTAAGTCATCTTTTATCCCACAGCCAATGATAATTTGAATTTTCTTTGCATAATGGGATCAAATCAATATGCTGTAATCAGCCGTTTATATGCAACAGTTTGAAGCTCATTAACAGCATATTCATTAAAATGGTACAATCACTTATCCTGATGCTACAATGATAAAATGAAGATCTGAAATTTTTGAGAAACGACAAAATGAACGCAGAGGTCGTTCCAGTTTCATTTTTTTAATCACATATGGAGCCAGCACTACACCGTTATCAAATCACAGGAGGTTCACACAGACTTAGATGACTCAAATTTAATTGTATCGGATGTAGTGAAACACAGTGGTTTCTTGTTGATGGGTTTGTTCAGCTTTCCCTGCTATGATTTAATTGATATACTTTCTCATATCCTTTTCAAAGTACTCCCATGTTTCCTTGTCTTTGTCTTTTTTATTTTGGTAATAAAGCTCTTGACTTGTTTCTGGTTGCTTTGCTCTCTTTGTTTTCCTCTTCGTTTTTGATTCTCTGCACAACCTGTGTGTTGTTCGCACTCGCTTCTCCCTTGTATATATAGTCTGGCCTTTTTCGCATTGTCTGCTCACCCTCCTGTGACAGACACCCTGCCTGTGCACCTGCCATCCTGCTGTTGCAGTTTGTGTTCACAGTCTTTGTTAAACTTCATCAGCTTGTTGAATAAAACTTGTTTTTACTTTCTCACCTCTGCAGTCCTCTTTTAAACATCTCATAACAAATACGACCTGAACACAAAGTGTTTTAGCAGCTGGTTATGTTTGGTCACACCATCCATCCATGCATTTTCTGAACTGCCTCTCCAATTCAGTGTCCGTGAGAGCTGGAGCCTATTCCAGCTGTTACAGGGCATGAGCCACCATACACTCTCGCATTCACACCCACAGCAAATTTAGAATCACCAATTAGCCTGACTTGCATGTGAGAGTGTGAGAGGAAGCTGGATACCTGGAAAGAACCCACACAAGCGCAAGGAGAACATGCAAACTTCCCAAAAACGCCCCGGCATTGGTGTGTGGTGACTGTGCTAACCACCGTTAATGTGATTGTTCTAAAAGTATTCAGGCACCCTTAGGCTTTTGCATGTATCATTCCAGCTAAAGTGTCCTTACCTAACTTATCAACACACATCTGAACTTCTATACTTCAGGCTTTTTGAATGTGCTCAGTCTCTAGGTTAGCAGTTAATTAGCTGCTGGTCTGCATTTGTAAACCATGCAAACACTCAGAATTCCCCTCAGTCTACTTCAAAGCTGCTGTGGGCCTTCCTCTTAAACAGCACACTGTTGACACTGTCAGCCTCTGACATGTAAGGTTACTGTAAGTTTGCTTTTTCTCTTGTTCCCCTGCTAGCAGCTGTCACTCAGACAAACACTATTACACCCCTCCAACCTTGTCATACAAGACAAAAGGGATCATGTCAGGCGGTATACTTCATCCATTTAAAACTTGTACATTTAAATTCCGTTTGCACTTTAGTTTTTAATGGAGAAGCGGAAAGAAGGACACTTGGTTGCACTGCACAGAGGCACATTTCACATTCATATATTATATATTAATTGTAATGGTCGTCATGCATTCATGTGGAAATCTTTTGAATTTTAATCCCTTCTTTTGCTTAATACTCACGGGTCAGACCACACCCGTCTTCAAATTCTGCTGTAAGCTTCATCCCACCTCAACACACCTGTGAAGGTTTGGAACTTTATCTTGTGGATTTGGAAATGATTGCTTTACCAACGTCTGAGGTAAGAAGCCAAAATAATCAGATTACGTCATGCTGCCTTAGTGCACTACTTTCTCTGTGTGTGTGTGTGTGTGTGTGTGTGTACAGGAGCCATGACAACAAACATTCACACACAAACAGTGTAAACAATACAACCACCAGCAGTATTGTAGTAGAGCAGAAGTGTAGGGTAGCATTTCATAATAAATAACTCTCAGGACGAGCGCACATGTACGAGTCGTCACATATACAGTTGTAACAGGAAATCTGTGTTCCTTGTGGAAGTCAATATGTCTGATCAGGATGGATCCGTAGCAGCAGCGGCTCTAATTCAGGGCAGCCAGAGGATAAACGATGAAATACCTTCACGACCCTCTGCAGAACAAGTCTCTTTATCGTGGCTCCCGGATGGAGCTGTTCATCTTCAGAGGTTGGTGAAGGGCATCTGCGGCCCATCATTTCACCAGCTTTGTCATCATATCCTTCTCCTCCCCCTTCCCTCCTTCCCCACGGTGGGGGGGTGGGGTTTGGTGGGAGAAACACAGTTAACGACACGCAGTCGCTGCTATAACTTTGTCATCCTAGTCTGATCAGTTAGTCTCACTTTCGTACACTTTTTTCACACACATGCAAAATCACAGCGCACTCTGTAGCAGTCGCACCTTGACTGTGCTGTGCTTTGACCTGGTGATGTTACTGCACCTTAGCCGTGCTTCCCCCGCCAAGGGGGTTGCAACCGTATGACACTCCCTGTCACTTCCCTCTGTGCTGGACTAGTTTTATGCTTTGTCAGTCTCCACGGGTCTCGTTTCCTAAGTGCTTCTCTGTCTTTCTCCTCCTCCTCTCTTTTTGTCCGTTCCTTTAGATTGTGTTGACATTCAACCAGTTTGTCATGATGGTCATAAATGCAAAGAGTGCATAAACTTTAATGTAGTAAAGAGGGATACGTTGGAATGTTAAAGGACATGTTCCAGGTCATATGTCCTTTAACATATGACAGGTCATATTACAGCATCATTTACTGAATATGCTGTATCGATTTTTCTTTAAACACACGTTAAAAAAAAAAAGTATCACTCATGCTAGAGTGTAAGCTTATGATTAGCCTCTCGAACTGCAGTATCAACTGTAATATCTTCAGGATTAGGAATGTTTCTGCCAGTGGCAGCACGGTGGTGCCGCAGTGAGCACTGTTGCCCCACAGGAAGAAGCTCCTGGGTTTAAACCCACCAGCTGCCCGGGGCCTTTCTGTGCAGTCTATGCATGCATGTGTTTCCTGTGCATGTGTAGGCTCTCTCCAGGTGCCCCAGCTTGCATGGGGTTAGGTTAAGTGGTTGCTCTTCATATTACATGCACATTTTAGTTAATTACATTTCCATCGGCTACTTTAGCAAGTCTAAACTAAAGCTGTGAGGCATTTTTGTTTGTGTAAACTTCAAGTGTAAATACACGAAAATTCAGCGGAAGCAGAAACTCTATAGTAATTATGTGTAGGAAGGATTTTAATGTATTTCTCAACACTGATTAATTGCATTGAGTTGCCCCAGCCGGTTCCTGTGTTAAGTGTCAGTTAATTAGCTGACAACATTGGACGGGATAATTAATACAGCTGGGGGTCACAACATTCTACCTGAGGGGAAAAGAGCTGAGGCTGGGGGTCCCGGTGACACAGACCTGCCCTACTTGTAAGAGGCAGGTTTGTGTCACCGAACAAGAGGATTGCTTTAGACCTCACGAGGGTTCAAAGTTTCAGTATACATGCTCGACTTAAGGCCTAGTTTTCAATATTTGTAAAAGCTTTAGACCGCAGTGCCACTCGTGTGCTACAGCAGGACAATGCTGGGTGGATAAGTAATAACCTCAGTGATCTGCTGTGGAGCAGGACTCTCTATCAAAAGGTTTGGAGTTTGAGTTGTTTGTCTTTGGAGGCAGCTGAAGGGCAACAAGAGCACATCACTAATTTAAGTTTGACTTTTTGCTCCAGCTACACCCACCTTCACACACAGAACTCAAGTAGTAAGCTTCCAGTTGTTAACTGGAGGATTCGGCACCGATCTGTTTCAGAGTTGTAGCTTGACGTTTGCTTTTTCTGCTTCCACATTTTAAAGGGCCGGATGCATTAGGTCAGGTTATACTAACAATCACCATTTAATCCTTTTCACATAACACTAAACATTCTGGATATATTGATTTTATTAAGCTGAAAAAGGGTATATAGGAATGCACCGTGTTATCAGCTGTCTATTTAATACATTCATCAGCATGGGGTATATTTATAGACGGTGGCAGACCTGCGTGGGCGCAGTTTAAATCCAGTAGAACAGGGCTTTTGGGGCATACAGAGTGGCAGTGATTCATAGTTCAACCCAGAGTCCCTCTCTCCCCAAGTCCCTCATAATTAAAGTCGAAGCATATGGCCTTGTGACCACGCAAGCACAGCAGTATCAGCAGAACTTTTCTGGCATCTTATTTTGAATCTCTGGCAACGGCGGCCCCTTTAGTGGTCCCTTCACCCTTCCTTCAACACAGCGGAAATGAAAAGCGTGTCACCTTGAGATGCCACCAGCCACATCTGCCAGCCTAATTATCCCATCTTTTAGGCTTATTGATAATGTGTTTGGCAGTATGATTTGTTAGAGTTTAGCTACATTTGTCAAGCCAATGGCTTCATTGCCTGAAAGGGTTCCCAGAGTGTTTTTGTCAGATGCACACATTTTTATTTATCTATTTTTTTAAAGTTTTGAGCCTGGGATCTAAGTGCAGGAGCTCAGGGTCATGGGGATTTAGTTAACTTTGACACATTTTATTCATAAAACCACAGCAATGACACCAAACGCATTTCAGTTCATTCACTGAAAACATAAATAGCATCGTGATAATGTTGTTCTGCTCGTCTTTTAAGGAGATACTGAGATATTTTAAGAAATGCAAATAATTTCTCTTGTGATCACAGCAACGTCTTTGGCCATTGCTGTGATCTTTGATGCCACAATGCCAGCATAACTACAAGTTTTCATCTTGATTTTGAACAAAAATCATAAAGCACAACTTTATCCATCATACTGAGCCAGGCCCGAGTCCAGAGACTAAGTCGCATCTGCAATGGCGCTTTAAAAGCTGTCTCGTTTTCATTGAAATGTCTTATTGTGAAACTAGAAAAAGAATGTCACAGAAAATCAGCTCACACAGACCACAGAGGAATAAGAGGATTTACAAAGTAGTGCCCACTGCAGGTCACAGCAGTAATGCTAGCTTTGGACATGGTCTAAATGTTACTTCAGAGGGGCCAAGTACATTTCCTGCTTGAACAGGGGTTATATGAACAGTGATGCTGGGATTAGTGTAACTCGAAGAGGTTACCTGCTTGAAGGAAGACGAGAACAATGAGAGTTCTTGATAGTAATCTGTCCTTGAAATGTTTGACTTAAGCTCTAATGTAACCAACCCCAGGCCTTCTGCTCGGGATTTTTCTTCCATCCGTCTCTTTTTTTCTTATTTGAATTCATGGCTGAAGAATTCAGGCTCGTGGTGTATTACATTTGGTTTCCTATTAGAAAGTCCGTCCGTCTGCTACTCACCCCTCACTTTTCTTTCTTTTACTTCTCTGTCTTCACTCTCCCCTTCCTCTCTTTTCCCAAGTAAATCATTTATTCCCAGACTTATCCAAGAGTGAAATGGAGCACAGGCCAGGCTAGTTAATGGGGTTCTATGAGCCATAAGATTACTTTCCCACCTGCGCTCATTCCTATGAATCTTCCTTAGAGAAGCGACTGAAATAACAAACCCCACCATAAGCCAAAGTTACAGAAGGACTGTTTAGACAGGATGTGGTTTCCATCAGCTTTGCACTTTTGGTGTCAAGCATCAGCAAGCCCTGCACTTGTCTGATATTCTTTGCTCTGCTTCCCTTTGAGACAGACTCACACATGTTAACAAGAGAACTCAATTTCGATTCCCTAAGCAGTTTAATTGGAAGTGGAACAAAGACGGTGAGGCTTTTTGTCTCCCTTCCCTCAGTGGAAATCACAGGTTATATTGATTTGTTGATTTATTTATTTCTTTTTTGCTGACATTTTTCTCTCCATTTCTCTGAGTGCTGTGTGTTTTGGGATTTGTAACTCTCATTACCCATGCTCCTCCAGTGACAAGACTTGTTTAGCAGCTTCATGAAAATTGAGTCTGCTTTTTCATACTGTGGCTATTTTTCTGCAACCATGTTATTGTTTGATGAAGCCACGAAGACCAGTATTGACCAGTGATGGCTCATTGTCACAGACAAGTGAAATCATATAACCATAGCACTGAGGGGGATTAACATAGGAGGTATGGTCACATTTCAGATCATTTTCAGTAAATGACTCGTTCGCTGTTTAATATGACACTAAGCCTGATGATAGGACTGTCTCGATCAAGGTTACAAGGATTGTTACATTTCTCAAAATTGAAATAATTTATTTCTTTGTTTTTAAAACAGTTACTGTTCTGTTTAAAGTTATGTAGACAAAATATATTCACATATATGTAGCAGCTGGAAAAACACCTGCGTATCTTCGACCTATCAAATGAATTTAGGGTTTAGAAAATACAGATTTTATCTTCAGACCTCTGCAGCCATAAAGATCTGAGCACAAAGTCATTTCTTGTGTTTCATATTTTACGGACAGAGAAAAGCAAACATTTCAGCTTGAAAAAAGAAAAATGTTCATCTTTTATTACACAAAAATGTCATTTTGGGTCATAAGGTCCTAAAATCCTAAAATACAAGAGCTGCATGTGACATAAACCACATAAACTACATAAAACACACCACAGCATTTATAGCCTAAGATCATTTAAATCCCTGTCCCTGTTTGGGACTTTAAAACACACACACACACACACAAAATCATTACCAACATACATCTATATAATATATGCACACATTAAAAATAAGCTAAGTTACTAACCACAAGCTGACAGAACACTTATAGGGAGCTTATTATGTATACACTTATATATTATTTTAAGATGATTTATGGTAAAATCATCAGAACTTAAACATGTTTAGTTTCTTGAGCACATTGTAATTGTAATGGTGCACCCTGATAGGTTTTTATCCCACATTTTATTCCTGCATCTTTGTTGGCAGGGATAGCTCAGTAGGTAGAGTGTTTGCCCCATGATTTCAAGGTCGGGAGTTCAAGGTACCCTCGAGCAAAGTACCGTCTGCCCACTGCTTCACTGAGTGAATGGGTTAAACATAGAACTAAGCAATTTTCTACAGGACTAATAAAGTATACATTATTATTTAATCATATATCAACACAAGGGACCGAAGTGTTGTGCATGTCGCTTATGGCCATGAGGTTAAATCACTGTCTGCGTAAAAGTAATTGGAACTAGTATCTAATAAATTCAAATGTATGTGAGCTTGTTTTTGCAACTTTTGAATATGTTTCTCAAAATGTTTAAAACTTGAGGACCATTTGGAGATTGAAGGAATTTTTGCATCATGCAACTTGCTTTGCCTCTTTCTCTTCGGATAATGCAAAAGCAGACAGGTGAGCAAACATGGGTCACACAGCAAGAAAGTCCAGTAGACGGGAACCGAGCTTGTTGATTCACGTTCTAGTGAGCTCATACTGTAGTCTTTGACTTTGATTTATGTAATGTTACACAGCCAGAGCCCAGCACTGTCCAATATTTATGAGTTTAAAATATAAACTCATGCTAGAGTCGCTGGTAGACAGAAACGTTCTGCTTTATTATTAAATGTTCAAGCTTCCTAAACCCTTTAAAGCCTGAACCAAGAAATAATTCCCAGAAAGTTCACATTTTTTCCTTGTAAATGGAGTGTTTATTAAGCATTGTGAAGAGTTAGTTAAATATTAATTTGTCCTTTCAATTTCTTGTTTAACATTGTATTGCACAGATGATTTGGGCATTTATTATTGATTTAGTCTGATGTCAGCTGTAATAGTAACTCCCACAGTGACTTCCCTTCAGCGGTGTAGTGAGAGACTTCACTGAGACTGACCAGCAGTCAGGATGTTATGGGTTAAATAGTTAGAATATCACCTATGGCTTTATTAAAGATGTAACGTACCCGCTGTTCTTCATCATTTCTAGGCTGCGTGTTGTTTTTCTGCTTTAAAGGTTCTTATAGCAGCTGCACAGTAACAGCAGGAGATCAGACAAGTGCTTCCCACATGCACCTCCCTACTTACAGATAACTAATAAGAGCTCAGGCATTGTAAACTCTTTCGACTTTATTCATGTTAAAGCGTAGCTCAAGCATGATTTTGGCCCCGATGTCTAATTTTAGACTATCGGTCCGCCTTGAAGTCCTGATCAAGAATTGGCAACTAGTATATTGGTTTTGTTGCTGCTTTCTACATCAGCCATTTTCTGTCCTAATTGGTTCTATTTCTGTTCAAAGATCTTTGGCGTCAAGCTACAGCTCAGCTTTGCAGCCCTTCTTAAAGTCACCAAGCTTTTTCTTTTCATTTCTTCACCTCATTTTTTCACGTCGCCTGTCTTTTGCGTCGCTTTATGCTTTAATAGCTGCTTTATCTTTGACTCTTTATTCTGTACCAACACTCTCACTGGAGGGAAAGAACTTTTACATTCTGTTCGACTGAAGTGTTACACAGACATATAGGTCTTTCATCAGTTTGAAGTTTAATATTGCTGTTAATCACATAGTCAGCCATGACACGGCCACGGTGCATTTAATCTGCTTTAGTATACGACCCATGTAGTCCCGTCTTCATCCATCTGAAGGAAGTTTGAAAGAACCGTGTTTCCCTCTGTTCACATAAACCTGCTTCATTCTCAGCTGGTGTTAAACAGCAGGACTGTTCGGGGCTCCGTCCTGGTCATTCTCATCATGGACAGCGAGCTGTTCATTGTAGCAGTAATTTGTACACCAGCTGGTAACACTGTCAGAAACAACATGTAAGGAGCTATTATAAGCCTGTGTGATGCTGGGGTGTGTCGGTCCTTTCAGTTATTGAGGAGGAGATTACAGAGTACTGAAGATTGTACTCGACTACTTCATTAATTCTTGAGTTTGAAGTCTCTGGAATATTGACAGACACAATGTGTGATCTGGTTATATTCAAAAGGTGGGCCCACCATAACAACAAAAGATCATATTTCACTTTAGGAGTTCAGATTTGACAGCTCCTTTTTATTTTCACACAAAGACTACCTAATGACTAAACCTGCTCTTTCAGGAGCCAGGCGAGCCTGTAATTTCACTTACTATTATTTTGCTCCACAAAGTGGCCCGTTTCACATTGTTCAATTCCATGTGTGATGCAGTAAGCGTGAGCATTCCTGCCTTTGTATTATTAATAGTGAACAGCACTGCAATCATCGCAGCAGCGCTGTGACACTGAGACCCTGTGGTTCCTTTTTGATTTATTGGATTGAGTTGTATTATAAGGTACATCCCATAATTTGCTCCTACATTATTTCATTGTAATGAACAAAACTAATGATATTAAATATAATGCAGTCAAACACGAGATTAATGTAAAGCATTCAGATGAGTCAACACAGCAAGTAGGAAAGAAGTCATCAGGAAAGAAGAAGGCAAGTTTCTGTATTTTCAGTTTCTCTTACGAAGTTTATGTATCATTTAAAAGGCGTAAACATCTATCTTTTGACACTGAGACAATTTTTGCTATTTAATCTATGTACCAACAATGATTCGAGTTACAGTTGGATGGTGAGTATGGAGTAAAAGTGCAGAATTTCAACTTTTGAGAACAGTTACACAAATAAAATTGCAACCAAGTTCCATCAGGAAATTACTGCTGTTTTTATTCCCATGCCCCTGTTTCAAAGGGAAAAATGTAACTGCACAATTCACTCAACGGCTGATTTCACTGAGAGACATGAACTATTTCCTTGTTAGTTCTTAATGTAATTTATAGGTTAAAGGTCTGGAGTTGATGACACAATTGGGGCATTTGCATGTGGAATCTGTTAGTGTGAATCCACAATAAGCAGTGAAAGCAGATTTCAGTGCCAGGAAACGGGAAACATCTTTAGGCTGCAAAAACTAAATAAGTCCATCAGACTAATGCAAGCAACAGCAGTTTCTGTCAAGTAAACCCTTCAGAATCTTCTGAGAAGAAAAAGATTGAAATGGTGAGTTGAGACGGAACACTTGCCAGGACGTATACATTTCATTATCCATCTCCACCATATTCATCCAGTGCATACAACACCTGTAAAGCACGGTGTATGCAATGTGATGCACGGGCATGCATGACGTCTGATGGCACCGAGTCGGAGGTGTTTAGTGATGATGTGGCAGAAGACAGAAGCAGACAGATGAATTGTGGAGTGTAAAGAGCTGTACTTTCTGCTCAGATGGACAGCGCTTCAAGGTTCACATAGATAGTGACCCAAAGCAGACTGCAAAAGCAAACCAGCTGTTTTCAGAGGTATAAAAGAGGGATATATTCTGCAGTGTCCAATTCATTCACTTTGTATCAACCCAAGCAAGAAAGACAAAACTGAAGACAGAAAGACCCCAAAGAAAAATCCTCACAGGAGGGGGAAGTCAGTCTTTGTCCACAGGCTCCAGACTTCAGTCGTTGCTTGAAAAGAATTCCCCAAAAACCATTATTATGAATTTGTCCAATTACATTTAAGCCTCTGACAGTGGGGGATTAATGATTTTTACTAGAGATGGACCGATCCGATATTACGTATCAGTATCGGTCCGATACTGACCTAAATTACTGGATCGGATATCGGAGAGAAATAAAAAAATGTAATCCGATCCATTAAATATAAAAAAGCACCTCACAAAACTTGCGACACGGCGACTCGGCTCATAACCGTAGCACGTCGCAGCAGTGTGCTCACGTGATAGAGCGGCTGTGTGTATTTGTAGCCTCGCTACCAAACCAGCATTTCATCTCCGA
>NW_024582546.1:642351-658903 GCF_018398535.1 Haplochromis burtoni
TAAAAAAAACAGTTTTATTGATTAAAACACACTACATCGGATTGATATCGGTATCGGCAGATATCCAAATTTATGATATCGGTATTGGACATAAAGAAGTGGTATCGTGCCATCTCTAATTTTTACTATCCAAGAAATCTGTGCTGCCCTCTCGGGCACCTGTCTCCCAACTGCATAAAGCTCAGAGTGCTGATTAGTGCTGAAATGTATGGATGCAGTTTTGGAAACTTGAAGATGTCCGAGGATATAAAGTTTTCAGCGTTTTTTGTTTTTCGTTGTAAGCGAAACAATGCAGCACATTTATGATTTATTGTATGCTTCAAGTGTCAAAATGTTACTTGAGCTTAAACTGCCACGGCAGCAGTATCTGTGTAGTGTGGTGGTTTGAAAAATATAATGTGTCTCTCAGAAGAGAAAGCACTCAAGTTACAGAGTGTAGTTAACTACAGCAGTAAATGTATGCACAGCTAACTTGTGCTGAGCTGGACCTTCACCTCAGCTGAGGTTTGCTGTTTTTCGGCAGGTTTTGTTGTTTCGTTTTTGTTTTTTTTGTTTTTTACTTTTTAAGATTATTTTCCCCAGTGTGGTCTTAATAAGAAAAATTTCCCCCGTTGTATTTTTACACAGGAAATCAGCCTTCGTACACAGCGCGGCCCTGACCAAGCTGCTTCTGTGAAAGGCTGCGTGCAGAGAGACTGTGAACTTGGGATGTTTGCAAAGTGAAGTTCAGTCAAATTAATCATTCTGTCAGACAATGAGAGCAGAGCACCCCAGGGCTAAAAGGGAGACAAGGCCTTTCAGCAAGAAGAAGAATACCCTGCACTACAGTATATGTTTTAGGCTTGTTATTCATTTTTACTAAGGGAGGCGGGGGATGGAGATGGGGATGGGGAGGTTATGTAGTAGAGCGCTCTCGCTCTCGTGGTGCCGGGGAATATATCTATCGTTCCGGGGAGCCATTTCCCATAAGAGGGGATAAATGGATGTAGCTGAAGGTGAGGACAATGCAGGAACATCACATTTAGAGGCTTATTCATCAAGTTCATACGTGGTGTCAAGCCTCTGCCAAATGTTGCATTTTCACAGCACCCTTGTAGAGGAACTGTTACTGGCCTTGTACACAACAATCGTCATACTTCATATCTAATTTATGTGTTGATGTTTATTCTCAAAAGAAACACCGTTGCATTCGCTCTTCAGTTTCTCTGTTATTTTTTAGACAGGTCCAGCTTCCTTTTGCACCAGAACCACTTCCACTTAGACCTTTTCTTAAACGTACAAGTCAGCAGTCAAAGCAAAAGCCTCACAACAATTGCCCTCTAATAATATTTAATTTATTTTGCAAACTGAATGCAATGATTTGCACATCTCTTATGACACATGCAAGACAGTAGAAGGTACTAATTTATCTATAAGGTTTTTTTTGGCAGTTTTTAGGATAATATGATTATGATATAACATGATGAAGATGAAAACCATTCTGACTCAAAGCTATTGCTGAACATGTATATAATGGACCCCTAATTACAGTCTGATCCTTACCCATACCTATAATATTGAACGGCACGGCTGAAAATGAATATTTCCTGGAGCTGTGGATGGTTTTCCAAACTAAAATTGTTATTTTATACTAAGTTCAACTCAATCACACAAAAGATAAAACATCACAATTAGGGATGGGTATTGATAACATTTTCCTGATTCCGATTCCATTTTCGATTCTTTATCGATTCTTTTTAAAAAGGAGAACACTAAGGTCGATTAGCTTAGAACTGTGTTTTATATCGTCTCTTTGAACAAATTTAGGAGTAACATGGCCTTACAAACCCAGCAGTGAGATCTTAAGAGATCCAGCCTACGGCTCTTCAATGGGGTGTCACAGGGTCCCCAGGAAAAAACATTGTAAATGTAAAATAATAAAATAAATATTCTTCTGTAGCAATAACAAAGTATAACATAAATTATTCTGTAGCAATTACACAAGAATATCCAGTAATGTCCCTGCCTACAATTAAACACATTCACTTACTGAAAATCATCTGCTGTGGCAAACGGGTGCAAGCCTTTGACCACAAACTGAGTCACTGCTCGGTGACATTCGTCTATCCTGGCCTGAAAGGAGACGCTACCGGTAGACTGCAGCGAGAACTGCCAGCGAGTCGCCAGCCAGACTCTGTCTGTCTCTCTCATGGTCACCTAAATGCACAGTAATGGCAGGTCTTTGTAATAAGGCAGATCGCGCTAACATAATATGCACTGTTAGTTGATTATTTACCTGCCGCATTAACGGGAGAGGACGTGCAAACGTTAGCGCTGCTGCTGGGTTGAGATTCACGAGTCCGGAGCGGAATTAAAAACACGACATTCATTTAAGGTCATCGCGTGTTTTGTGAGCTTTTGCATATTCGTAGTGTTTCCTCCCTTAAATGAAATATCTACTTTGCAAATATTGCAAGTTGCCCTGTTGTCGTCCGTTCTCGTAAAGTATAACCAAACTTTTTAGCGTTTGAGCCACTTAGGCGCCGTGTTTCCTGTCAGGTAAATGACGCTCCGCAACGTGGTGACGTCATTCAGGGCGACTGGAATCAATAACGGAATCGTTTGCAAAAATGCCAAACAATTCCAAGGAAGTGAAACAGTGGGAACCGGTTCTCAACAAGAACCGGTTTTCGATACCCATCCCTAATCACGATTGAGTATTGACCCTGGGCATGACAGTTTAATTGTTTTATAATGTGTAGTGGAGTTGATAACATTTCAACAGAAAGACTAACGTGTCCTTATTCAACATATCTGTATTTTTTCCTTCTTTTAGGTTATTTCCACACAGCATGCATAACTGAGAAAGAAAGCTGTGATTCAGAGCGTACTTTATCACGTGCCTCGGACTTATCAGTGCAGGAATTCATACCTCGCTAACATTTAATCTGACACAGAATCAAAAATAATCTGGGATCAGACAAAAATATAAACTCTATTATCATAAAAATGAATGTTTATCTGATCCTTAACTAGTTTGTGTCACAACAACTACTTGTTGGCCTAACCCTAACTACTAACCTTTAATGTATTTGATCGTATTTTGGCTTTTGAAAGTCAGGGACAAAAAGTGTGCACCATAAGTTATCCTGATATTTTGAAAGGAAAAACAAAACCAAATTCACTTCTAAATAAAGCAAAGCTTTTGTATGTGTCATTTTAAAAGATTTTGAGGGGCTGAACTGTCAGAGGTGCAGATCAACTTGTCTTGATGGTGTCTTTGTGGATGTCAGATCAGAAAAACCCTTGCATCTGCTGTTCTAGGCACCTCTAAGAAGCTTTTTCTGTTCAAATCTTTGTCACAATTTCTGTAAAGTTAACACATCTGCACCTTCAGTACTTTCCCCCCCAATTTCTAAACCTGCTGTTACACTTTAAATGGTGAAATGAAGTATGATGATCTCTAGCTAGCCTTCCATACAAGGGACAAAAAGGTTCGTCCTCAGAAAGGTGATAGATGTGTCCCAGCCAATTTCAGTTCCACAATATGCATCACAAATTCTTCACGCTGGTTACTGATATGTCTTCATTTCTTTGCCGTGCACATGCACCTCCACCCTTCACTGGCGAATGCAGACATCCTTTTTCCCTAGTCATCATTTATTGTTACCCTCTCACCTTTTCATAAAATAGGTGCACTTTTTCTCTCCAAAGCACACAGGCAACCTCATATGCACACACACCGACACACAGTTCTTCTCTTTCCCTCCATGTCTTTGCCTCTACGGTGTCTGCAGTTGCAGGATATGCGTCTCAGTCCACAGCACTATTCAGATACCTTCTGAATGTGCTTGCAAACACCGTGGGAGCAGTCACAGTGATGTATTGCCGTAATCCCACTGATGCAACATGACATGGCTGTCAGTTGCCATGGGATTCTGGGTGATTTATATTCAGCAGATCTGTTTATGGTCTGATATTAGTGATGTTAAAGGCCTGATCTGGCACTCTTATCTTTAACTAAGGGTGTCCTGGACAGGCAGACGCTTTATTCACAACGAGGGCTAAAGAATTTTTGCGTAATCAAACTATTTCATTTTCACGATCCCCAACAGAGAAGAGACAAAGATTATATATTCACTTAACATCTCGTTCCCTTAGATTATGTGTGCTCCATCACAAACTGTATGTAATTTATAATTGATCAGTAAAAAAAAAAAAGCTCGATTCATTCTTTAATTTTGGTTCTCTTGCATCTAGGTCTTTCCCACTGTGGTACTCGATAAATGCTTCTACGTTGTCATGTGTGCCATTGCAGGCTCATTTCCATGTCTATGTGCTGTGCTTTATCTGCCACCAACTATTTCTTGCCCTGGATAAGCCAGCAGATCGGCAGTCAGGGAGCGAAGAGCATGCACAGCATTTGATAAACTGTGCGGTGGATCAAAATGAAAAATACAAATAAAACAAAAGAAAAACAAACGTTTGCACATGGGTGACTTTTTCGGGCAGACGGTGTGGGCGTCATTGATGTCAGCAGGGAAAGCTAAATGAGACTATCAGTATATGTAATATACTGACCTGTAAATGAATGCTGTGTGAAAAAAATAGCAGCATGAAAAATATCAACTGATGGCACTCCGACACATAGCTACACCGAGGTGCTCGAGCACTCTGAGGTATCTGACAAAATGCACACAGATCTGCATAAATGAAAAACCTTCAAATTGGGTATTGATTTATTCGGATTCATTTATTAGCCAACAAGCTGGAGTCCTTATTTGTGTATATGAAATAATAACACAGTTTGACAGGCATAAAATAGCATTTCCGCATCAGCAAGTTGATTCTCAAGGAGAAACTGACGACTGGGATATACAAGCATGATGTGCAGTGTGACATTTTTAGGGAACTGGAAAAGTGAAGGACAAGAGAAGACGTGGCCGACCTAAACTTATCTACAGCAAATGTAAAGTATCTGAAAGTCATGTCCTTAAACATAAAAAATAAAACATTAGTGGGAAAAAAAAATCGAGCAAAGACCTGACTGGAGAGAACCATATGACCATTCACTGATCGATCTACAGTTTGCCATAGTCTTATTAGAAATGGTTTCAGTGAAAGGGTGGCTGTCAAGAAGCCAGTCATTCAAGCAAGGGAAACAAGAAGGAAATGCTGCGGTATACCAAATTACACGAGAACTGGACTGAAAAGGTCTTATGCAGAGATATATCAGAATTAGACATTTTTGAAATCACTATCGGTTTATATGAAGGAGGTCAGGAGGTACGACAGTGTCTACAGCCATCTGTAAAATGCTGTCTCCGCTCTGTTGTGGCTCGTCGTGGCTCGTCGTGGTTATATACACAGAAAAGGTCAGATTTTGATCCACTGTGCAGAACCTTTTATTAAGCATCTGGTTGGCAGCAGCTCCATTCTTTTGAACATGACAATGATCCCAAAGCAAGGTCATAACTGGGTAGAGCTAAATGCACAATGGAACACCGTCAATGATGGACTGGCCCCCCCAGAGCCATCCATCCTCATCTGGACAGAGGACGGAACAAAAAGCAGCCAACATCCAAAGAAGCGTTTTGAACAGCCTTCAAGAAGCCTGAAGAAGAAGAGGAACACATATTTACGAGAGTTTATACTATGCTGAAGAACAAAGGTGGCCATACCAAATATTGTCTTGCAAGCTGGTTAGAATTGTACAAAACTGTATTTGCATGTATATTTGCAGCTTTCATTAAATTGCTACAACTATTTCCTGTTTTCCTAGCAGCATATAAAGAAATTAACACATTACCAAACTCAATCAATCCTGTGTTTATTTGTTAGCACAGAAGAAAACTTTGAATGTCTGGCATATTAATTCTTAGAAGCAATATTCTGTTGCTGTACAAAATGACTTTAAAAACTCTGCAGACTGAAGTGACCAGAAATAACACGACACTTCAGGTTTTTTTACCTTTTGTTTAGGTTTTCTTTTGCTTTTTTACATGATTTTAATGCGAAGGACAAGTTGATCTGATTTGCAAATAAACTAATAAGCCTTAAAGTTGAAAAAACACTGGAAACTTGTATGGTTAGTGAAAAACATGTAGCAACATAAATAGTTAACTAATTAGGAAACTTCATCCACCCTTTTAAAAATCACACTGAGTATACTATTTTCTCTGTTATGCCATGAGACCTTATCTCTTTTTCAAATGGTAATACTTTTGTCTTAATAGATTTTATTAATAAATCAACTAAAATGAAAGATAAGTTGTAATCTCATTAATTTTCGGGGGGTTGACTTGAACAGAAATTATTGTTGTGTCTGAGCATAAGAGAAGTTATTTGAATCACTCCTAGTTAGGCATAAACCACAGCCTATCATTGTCATACAGAGGACACGGGTCATAAAAGAGAATACACTGAATTATGGGTAATTGCCCTTTTTGTACGAGGCTAATTAGGAGTTATTACAGACTTTTAGTGTTTAGTGCAAATTCAAAGTGAATCAACAGTTGAGATAAAAAAGGAATTTGCGATGAAGCTATTTAGTCTTATGAGTAAATATTCAATCTGCTATGATTGTTTTATGATAAACAGCAGGCAGGTTTCAAGAAATAAAAATTCTCATATAATGTGAACACTGTGTGACCCTGCATGAACTTACATTATAAAGAGCTTCAGAAACTCACAATATTTGTTTGATATTTGGCCCCAAGATGTAAAAGTTTGCTGTGTGACTGATACTAACATAGTCTTACTTTAGAATTAATGCGTTTTATACTTAAAGGAGTTCAGTATATTACCATATTTCTGAATAAATGCTAATGTTGCCATTTCCTTTTTTTTCTAAGTAGCAGGTAGCTGCAGATGCAGGTTGTTTCTCTTGATCTTAAACTGGAGCCTGTTCTCCCGTCATCTAAGATATTATTCATATTTATTGCATTTCCTTCCGGATTTCTCAGGTAAAGTAAACAAGAATGAAATATAGGGCCACCCTTTGATGTTGCACTGAAGACTGCAATCTCCTCTGCTTTGTGGGAGTAAATAACACAAAAATATTATAGTTTTCTTTGCTTTATTTATTTTGTTTTACAGGAAGTGTGTTTTTTTATGTGTGTATAATTGCAGGTATGGTGAACTACAGCGAGGTGTCTGGTTATCCGCTCGTTCAGCACTGGAATCTTCGCTCTGTGCTCTATCACGTCAAACTCAATCAATGGGTCCTCTCTCAAGGTAAATCACACCGAGCTTATATTACTGATTCTTTATTTATATTGTTAGTAACCTTGCTTCGGTCTCCACTGAGAGGAGCAGGATCGTAATCTATCAGTTACTTAATTTTTAACCAGAAATGTGATTAGCTGGCAGACTGCCATCTTTTTTACTGTCATTTTTAGATGCATTTAAAGCTGAACTTCATGTTGCACAACCTGGGTCTTGAATTCCAAATGCAAATTAAGCCATTTATGTAAACACTGCTTTTGTGCTTTAAGGCAATCATTAACAATATTAAAAAGACACTTTTTTGTTTAACATTTTTTTAAACTTTTATATATTTTTACTAGGGGTGCAACGATACACAAAATTCACGGTTCGGTTCGATACTTTGGTGTCACGGTTCGATATTTTTTCGATACAAAAAAAATGTTCATGCCTTTTTAATTTGTCATTTATTAAAATTATAAATATATATTTTTACTCAAAAGTACAGTTTTTAAATTTAATGTTGCTGAAACAACAAAATAATAATAAAAAATAAAAAAAATCTCTGTCAGGTGTCGCTGTGTGCAGGCAGGAATAGGACCCAAAGTGCAGACTCACGGCACGCAAAAGTGTATTTCAAAACTCAGCTTTTATTGCTAGATGGCAAAACGTAACAAAAATCCAAATAAACTTACATGCGCAGGCAGACAGAACACACAGCATAAACGAGGGTAGATCACAACACAGACAAAGAGAAACACAGGGCTTAAATACACAGAGGGAGCAATCAGGGAATGGTTAACAGGAGGGAAACACAGCTGAGGCAAATCAGGCCTAATGAGACAAGGGGAAGCAAAACCAGACACATTAACATCAGACATGGACTTTCAAAGTAAAACAGGAAACATAACACAGACTGAACTAAAGACACAGACTCACACTGTCACGGGTTGCTCTGAGGATCCACTCGCAGGACTCCGGAGTTGTGTTTTAACAGAGACAGTTTATTCACAAAATCTTCACCAAGTGTATTTACAGACAGTGCGAGGACAGTGCTATATACAAGATGTGAGAGGCAGGGTTCCAGGGCTCCAGGGAAAACAAGGGAATCACACACGCGCTCACGCCAACCTCTCTCCGCTAGTGACCAGTCACCCCTTACACGCTCCACACGGGGAAACACAGGGACGGGTCCGGGGAATCTAGAACAGAGAGACACACGTTAACTTTCTGAGACGGAAGTGTGGGAAACTAGGGCTCGACGTGTACTGACTAGAGTCTTCACAACAATCCAGCGTTGAACAGCTGATCTCCTCCTTCTAATATACCAGCTGGTCTGATGAGGCCCAGGTGTGCATGATCCAGGAAGGCGTGGACCGAGGGCGTGAACCCGCCATGAGTTCCGCCCCGGCAAAACAGGGGAGAGGGAGAGAGAGAGAGAGAGGAAAAAGAGAAGAGAAGGGGGGCTAGGAGTGGAGAGATGCTGATCAGCGCCTTGCCGATCCCGCAGGTCGTGACACACACGCAGGCACTGCAACACAGGGAACAGGGACGTGGGACCAGGGCAGACACAGACACTGACTGGACACGGGGATATAGCAGACAGGGGAGACAGCAACTAAGGATTACACAGAGACAAACCATAAGACATGACTCTAACGAAGAAACCAAAGAATAGAAATGATAAATAATACAATAAACTCAAAACCCTAGGTCAACGACCCAGGCATCCTAACAGTATCAGATCGAGAAATCACTCATCTTTGGAAAAGAGAGTTTATTACAGAGAAATGGCTCTTTCCAAAATAAAAGCTATACTATCCGCTTCTTCTGGGCTATATTCTCAGCAGCATATTAAACATATCAGGTCCCCATAAGGAGAATCCTGTGCTAACGGCTGTCTAAATGACTCGGGTAAAGTTTGTAGCATGCTGCTTGTTGTCTGCTTCCACTTGTCTTTGCACGAGGATGATGTCGGCATAAATGTGCAGTCATATTCGTTGTGTTCCCACTAGTGCTGTCAGCGTTAATCTTGTTAAAATGACGTTAACGCCACAACACGGCAAATCTTCGTTAACGAGCTACCGCGGATCGCCCCGTGCGTGGGGCTGGACGGCATTAACACGTTAATGAGCTAACTGCGCTAACACACTAGTTCCCACAAATTGAGCATTGCGTGGCACATCCAACATACTGTTTTACTTTTGTCCACTTACTTTGCGCTTACCATCAGGGTCATATTTCACATGAAGACCAAAATAGTTCCAAACGCCAGATCTGAATGAGGGTGGGGGAGGTTCAATTTGCCATGTTGCAACGAGCTTAGCTTCTGTCTTGCTAGCTTGCGCTGCGCTCAGTGGATCTGCGCTCGACAGTGCAGCCTAGGCGGAGTAGGCGAGCCCAGATCCACTAAGCGCTCAACACAGACAGCATCGTCAGAAGAAAAGTTGATAAAATAAATAAAAAATTTTGTATTGTTCGATACATATGCGTACCGAACCGAAAGCACTGAATCGAACGGTTCAATATTGATACGAGTATCGTTGCACCCCTAATTTTTATATATGTGTATCTCCTGTAACAAACACAAAAAGTTCAACACAACAACACAGTCCCAGTATCCATCAAGAAAAGCACACTGAGCACAATGAGGTCTAAATGTCTCATGTCATTGTTGAATTTTTTAGACCAAAGTAGCATCATATGGTTTCAGTTGCGTCCTTTATATAACATGAAACCCATGTTGCAAAGTTAAAAACAGTCAGTTATTGGCTGATCGTGACGGAGCTGTTCCGCCGCACTGCTTGAAGAAAATAAATGAATGAGGGGCGAGTTCCTTTTAATCAAGTACCTAATTAGATACAAAGTGTTAATTTTAAAAGGGTGCAAACTAACAAGCGACTCAGAAAGCACAACCAGAAAATATAAATGTAATTACAACCTCAAGTTCTTGATCAGCTGAAAAAACTTGCAGCTAATTGAATATCGAGTAATATCTAGAGGCCGAATGCACCGGTCCAAACTAAATCCGAATAAAACGGCGTAAACATGTTTTTCTAGCAGTAACAGCAAAGGTTGGTAACAGTTCACATAAAACGGTGGCCTTTGTACGAGCACGCAGAGTCAGGCTTGATAATGGGGTGCTAAAGTTTAAGGTGAGGTTAATGCCTCATAGCCCGAGAAAATGAAATCACATAACCGGCAGAGCCCGAAGGAATAGACACGTTAAACAGTTTTATTCATTGTAGGAGGAGAGAGGTTGGAATGTCACAGTGTGATAAGTGAAGATTAAAGTCTGATGAGACACACCGTCAGCTGTGCAAAAGCAAACCCAAGCTCATTGACAATAGCTTTTAAGGTCTGTTGTCATCTGTGACATTAAAGCTACTTCCCACAAAATCTAGCTGTATAAATAAAGTTTGCACCTGGCGTCACATTGAGGGCGATATAGAAACAATTCTTATCACGATAACGTTATTGTCATATCAGTCGAGAATGATATATGTCACGATAGAAATCAAAAGACTTTTTCTGTCAAGCTTAAAGGTTTTTTCACTCCTAAATGTGAACATGTCAGGTTAATTTTGGTCCAAATATTGCTTAAACCAAAATTGCTTGTCAAGTTGTACATGTACTTTAACAGTGTGCGGCTGTGTTTTAAATAAAGAATATTAAAATATAATAATAATAATAACAATAACAATAATAATAATAAACAACACGGTAATGTGTCATACGCCAAAATCTTAATTCACAACAGGCAAAAGCCTCAAGTGTTACATAAGAAAACAAGTGAACTGGAAAGCTACAGTTTCAAAGAAAAAACATGAGCTCCTAATATAAAAAATGAAAAGTCTAGTTTTTCGATAGAAACATACTTTTTTTAATTGTAGGGACAAAAAAAAGATTGAAACTGATATGGCTCTAACTCTGTTCCAACCACATGCCTGGTTCGGTGTGGCACTCGTCGGGGTTTCACGGTCTTGATCCAAACATGGATAGCATCAGCTCTGTCAGCCTTATATTAGCCATGTTTCATATTGCTATCAGGAAACGTTTTTGCATAATAATTATTTGTATCGTTTTATTGCCCAGCTGTAGTTTGAGGTATAAATACATACAAGTTTGTAACAAAGGAAAAAGTTTCAATTAATGTACCTTATATAACCGATATAGCTTCAGCAAGCACTTAACTTAATTGTAGCTTATACAAATTAGTGTAGTTTTGAAAAAGAATACTGTGTTGTCATAACTTATTTTGTAACAGTAATGGCTACAACCTCAGAAATGTGTTACTTTTTAATAAATTACACCCAACGCTGCATTTGTTTCTCACTCATTTCCTCACATGATCATATTTTAAAGCTCAGATGTTTCTTGAGGCAGTTGTGGTTTGATGTTAAAGCTTCAATTAAAAACTGGATGTCACGTTCAAATATGACTATTATTAGTTATTATTATTAAATACTAATTAAGATCTACTGTAGCTGGCTGATTTGATGGGTACCCAGAAAGGAGGTCAGTATACAGACATATGCATGCAATTAGAATTGTGCCTGTCTTTTTCTCTGTCTCTCTAATAGTCTGTCATATATCAAATCGCTTCGCTAAGATCGAGTCATCCTGACAGTGCCTGCCATGCAAACTTCATAGAGTAAGATAACTGTGGATAGGTACTTAGTCAAGCAATACTTTCACTGAAGGCTGCTCCTATTCACTGTCACGTCAGGGATTATACTGAAACCCTGATGGGTTTTTCAACACTAGCTGTATAAATAAAAAAATAACTAAAAATAAACACATATAATCGGTGTCTCTCTTTTATCTTTACCACCCTGTATCGCTGTAGTTGTTTTGTTGGCAGTGCGTTTAAGGGTAAAGTAAATATTTAAATATTGACTTCAATCTTTCTGCCTGGCCAACAGGAGGATCATTTGATAATTTGGATTTTTGTCATGCTTTAAGTGCATGCATTATTCATAGATCTATCATAAATAGTTTCCCCTCTGATAAGTGAAGGCACCCCACTGTAAATACAGCCACGGCACCTCTAATGCATTTCCAATGGTGCTGCTGTGGTTTGAAAGTGGCTGCCACTTCTGCTGAGGATACACTTTCTATTTTCTCTTCACTCAGAAGCGACTCAACAGCCTCCATCTTTTTTTACTCCCATTTCCCTCTTTAGCTCATCATATTTCAACAGCCACCGGAGGGGTGAGGGTACTGATTTTTACATCTGATAGCAAAGCCCTCATCGCTCATCCTCACTGCGTTCTCTGGCTCGCACTTCAGTGGGCTCCTAATTTAATTTTAGAGAAGAAGTAAGAGTGAGTGAGCATGATTGCTGACATATTGATACGGCTTCTCCTGGAAATCATAATGATAAAACTGCTTTTGCAGATTTGTTTTCCAGTTTTTAATGAGTGGGAATTTCAGTAAACACATGGTCATTTCATGCTTTCCTTTTTACCAGTCACCATTAACCCAGTGTGAAATCACTAAAATAAGAGCATTAGCATTTAACTCTTCACCAAAAACTACAGAGTCATTGTAACAGCTCATTTAGAATTTAGATTGTATTTATAGTCGGCAGTTCTTTAGTAGTTCTTTGACTCTTTGGGTAAGAACCTGTCATTCCAGTTTAAGATCGAGTACCAAAAGCCTCCAAGAGAGTTTCAGTTACTCTAAGGGAAAGGAAAAGCACCATTAACTCAGAGGGTTTTTTATTGTGGATGATGGCACTTTTAAAAAAGAGAAACACAGCCTGATTTGTGATAACTTCCTGTAGAACATCAAAGAATGATACATTTTCTATTTAAAATTAGGTTAAAGGTAACACAAGTAATCAGTCTTACCCAGCATTTAAATAAAAACAAGACCGGTTGGTTGCTTAATGACTTATTGTCAAAACACAAAACACATAAACTATATTAGAAGTAGGAGGCTCTCTTCCACAGCAGATGGCCCCGCCCCTCCCTGAGCTTGGATCTGCTGGAGGTTTCTTCCTGTTAAAAGGGAGTTTTTCCTTCCCACTGTCGCCAAAGTGCTTGTTCATAGGGGGTCATATGATTGTTGGGTTTTCTCTGTATGTATTACAATATAAAGCGCCCTGAGGCGACTTTTGTTGTGATTTGGTGCTGTGTAAATAAAACTGAATTGAATTGAGTTAGTCATAGCTTTTGATTTTCACTTTTTTTTAGTAGCAGTTTTTGAATTAACCCGTAAAAGTTGTGAGCTGCTCCAGGGTCCAAAGACCTCGTGATATGTGCCAGTTTCTTTGTGATAAAAAAGGAATTTTAAATTTGATCACATTCATTCTTGACTGTTGTTTTGAGCAGTGGATCACAGAGGAACTGACAAAACATAGTTTGTTCAGAAACATACTACTTTCTAAAATTCTGCATGGTGAATATATCTAAGTCTTGATTATTTCTATTGTTAAAACAGACTATTTAATCTGAAATATGGATAACACATGTCAAAAAAAATGTCAATGCAATCAGGCACCTTGCTGCTATAACAAATCTATACTATGAATAGCTTGAATAATTACCAATATTACCAAAGGTTAGACAAATACTTGTGTGTAGCTGCTGTTTCTGTTTCACAGCGACTCTGTACTTATGTTTTAACATCTACCTTTACTTCCATAGTTACCAATACAAGGATTCACACCCAAGAAAACACTGCAAATATAAAAATAAAGACAAAGTTGCAGTTCAAAGTGACAAATTTGAAACATTTATTCTGTATTCTGTTTGAATGCGTTCGTGCTCACAGCTTAAATAAGTGTACAGTTTTGTCTCCCATGCTGCAGTGTTAATACTGACTGGTTATCAGGACACTGCAGGCTTTGTGTGGGAGATGTGTTGTTACACACTGTTTGGTTAGTTTCAGGCACCAAAATCACTAGGTTAGGTTTAGGAAATGTCATGGTTTGGTTTCCAATAAGCCCACTCTGCATGTTGATAAATGACTGTGAAGGGTACCTAGTGCATTCAAACGTGCGTCAGTTGCTCCAGACCGAGCATCCATATGTGACCAGTTGGAAGTGAGGCAGGGCTCTCATGTCCGTGTGAGGACACTGTGGATAATCAGCACTGTTTGGTTAAAAGGGTTCATGAATAGTAAGCAGCTGGCTCAGAAGTTCACTAAACCCTTTTAAGACATTTGGTGCCAGACACCTGACAGACACTCCTGCTTCACCCACTGTAATTTTAAATAGTTTGTGATGTTAAATAAGTGAGACAAACGTGGATTAAAAAGGGCAAAAAATAGAAACTTAGAAAAAACTGTAGCTGCCAGTAATCACATAGCCATGATCTTGTTATAACCACAATTTGAATATTTTAAACTTAACTTATCACATAATAAGGGTTATCATGGTAACAATGTATATGGACATTTTTTAAACTCGCATTGACTGTCAGAATTCCAAATTCCCTGATTCTTGCTTTTTCCTGTTACCACTTTCCAACTTTCCACTTGCAGCCTGCCTTTATGCGTAACACACTGGTGCTCCACACTGAGTTTGCCTAGGAGAGTTCAGGCTCTGTTGAAGAACAAAGGCGGTCACACCAAGTCCTGACTTCCAAGCTTGCTAGAATTGTATATCCTTTATTTTTACCGTATATTCTGTTTTTATACTGTAAGTACGTTTTTAGAAGTTTCAATAAATTGCTCAAGACTTTTGCACAATATTGTAAATTATATCACCTCTGTTTATACTTACTTTTAATGGTTTTAGTGACTGGCTTGCTGATACATTACGTTGCCTGTGCTAATGTCTGCACCATCCCGACACTGACCTTTAAGTATTTTAGTATTTTGTATAAAAATGCTAATGTTTAGCAACTAATGATTATCCCAGTGCCTGACAAAGTAGCAAAAGACCAAAATTAAAACAAACTCAAGGTCGAATACAAATACTTACATTATAATAAACTGAAAAAACTACCCAGTATATATGTTATGTCCTCTGAGAATATGCAGGATTTTCATTAAGGAAGCTTATCAAGATGACTATTAAGGATTGAGCAGAAGATGTGCTGTAGCGTAGCAAATATGACATCCCTGTTTCTTTGTTCTTTTGTAACATCTACGTATTTTTTCCAGCCTTCAGCTCCGCAATTCATTCTCTGGATGGAGCCACACAGCGGAGCGACTTTGTCTCCATCCTCAGGGAGTTTGGGAACCACTACGTGCAGGAGGCAGTGTATGGCTTCCAGGAGTCCTGTACCATCTGGTACCCCAACAAACAGGTACAGAGGCAGCTGTGGTTGGAGTACCAGGACATAAGCAAAGGTATGGATACACACTCACACACTGTTGTTGTCATATCAAATGATAGTTTTAAATAAAGACAAAAACGCTGGAACACTGGTAAATTTCTGAATTGTCACTTTCACAAAATACATCGAAACGTGTGTATGTGTGTGTGCATATGTGGGTGCCTGTGGGGGGTGGACAGGATGATTATGTTACAAATTTAGAAGTGTAGAACCCTTGATCTTCTTTCAGCTGCACATTAAATGCTTGCCAGGAGAAACACTTGAGCCTCACATGGGACCTCTTCTAACAAAGCCTCAGCTTCTTTGTTGGTCGTAACTGGTTGTAGAGAACTGTAAGTCTTCCAGGAAGGCAGTCTTTTTTTATCCTTCTTCATCTTCTCACACCGTTTTATGGAAATGCCCCTTCAGTATTGTTTAGGTTTGTCTTTAACAGGATTTGAATTGCCACACTTTTCCCTATAAACCATGCAAACACAGAAATAAGAGCATGGCATTAGGACTTGGCTACAATCTTTGATATTTTTGTTCAACAAACATATTGAGAGCAGGCTGAGGCAACATGATAAATACAGGCATAAAAACAAAGAAACCTGGCACATGGTTAGGAGCAGGCAGTGCAGGATCATTAGCTGAGTACAATCAGGAAGGGTTGGAACATTTCAGGAGACAGGACTAAGGGGAAAAAGTGTGTTGGAAAGTGGACGTGACAAGTTCTGAAACAGAGCGAATGCATGGAAACTGAATGCTGAATGAATTACTGACTGGGGCAAAACAACTGTTAGAAACCAACAGCCAGTTTTAGACTCTACTGATAGACTGTAGCTTCATTTTTAGTATTTTTCACACTTTTTTAAACAACACAACATGCACATCTATTCAGATCAATTCACTTTTATTTATACAGCGGCAACTCACAACAACAGTCGCCTCAAGGTGCTTTATACTGTCAGGTCGACCCTACAATAACACATGCAGAGAAAAAGCCAACAATCATATGACCCCCTATGAGCAGCACTTTGGCAACAGTGGGAAGGAAAAACTCCCTTTTAACAGGAAGAAACCTCCGGCAGAACCAG
>NW_024582546.1:658923-672954 GCF_018398535.1 Haplochromis burtoni
ATGACCCCCTATGAGCAGCACTTTGGCAACAGTGGGAAGGAAAAACTCCCTTTTAACAGGAAGAAACCTCCGGCAGAACCAGGCTCAGGGAGGGCGGGGCCATCTGCCTAGTGCTCCAATGGGGTGATATGGTACTACAAGGTCATTAAGATAAGATTGGGCCTGATTATTTAAGACCTTGTATGTGAGGAGCAGGATTTTGAATTCAATTCAAATCTCATGGCAAATATTACACTAAAATTTATAGTTAAATAAATTTTTATTTAACTATATATTATTATTTTTTGGATATTTAGTTTACTGAAACTAGACTAAAACTCAAAAAATGCAAATTATAACTAAAGCTAAATCAATATTTGCTGCCAAATTGAACAGGGAGGGACAAAATCACGGGAAAGCTTCTAGTACTTGTATAATTACCAGTTTCCAGGCTTTGTCTTCTGTCTTATGTGCAGAGGGAGAAGATTCATCCATGCAGATGAGAGCTTTGTGCTTTTTTGCCCACAATTGTAAAGGAGTGAAATACAGACTGAGGTGTGGCTTTGCACTATAAGCAGCATTGTTCTATCACATGTGATTTCTTCCCTCTCCAGAGGCACTTACAGCGCTGCTACTTTACGGTCTAACAATCAGCGAATCGATGACTTTCCTTTTGGTTTTATTACTCAAAATGCTAGCATATGTCAGCCACCCATCTCTTTGTTGCACATGCTTGTTTTTTCAGTAAGTCGCTGCAGACATAACTGATAGTCCGTCTCGCCTTACCATTTCACCCCAGTGGCTTCAAACTGTCTGCAGTCATTTCCTCTGTTTGATCCAACCACTTTTCTTCCTTTCCCTTGTTTTGTCCAAGGACGCCCCCGCTGCGCTTCACCGTTCACTCCCAGTTACCTGTGCGCTGATAGATGGCATCAAATAACTGGGTTTTTCTGCCATCAGGAAAAGAGGATTACTCTTCATTTTCTAACAGTTTCTGACAGGCCAGTTGCCGACGCTGCTAAATGACTCGTGTAGTCTGTGGGTTTTTTTCTCATGGCGATTGATTATCGTCAGATTTATGCTTACGCGTGAATACATAGCAGATATTGACAACCTTTAAATAATATATTGTATTAATTAATGTTAAAATTCTTGATATTTATAACAGAGTAACAATGAATATTTTAAATAGCAACATTCCCCACTGATAAATAGGCAGTAATTTTCATTTCTAATCATGATTTGCTTTTCTTTAAAAGTGCTACCGCTGCATCTGTGGTCATGAGCTGCCATGTTGAAACAACATAAAACCATCTGATTTAGTCCATGTGGGAATGAAAATCCAATTGTCTGAACTCGTGCAAAATCCACCCAGAATCTATTATTCCTGTCAAATGGGAGCACAATGATTGTGCTGTGCTGTGAAGTACTGAAATGATTCAATCTAAGAGGGCTAACAGTTTCGGTCTGGCCCGGGACCATCTGCTTCTAGGAAAAGAAATTGATTTCATTGGCAAAAAACTTGAAATCAGAGTCATCTTTCTTAATCTCTTCCTGACTTCTTGGAAACGTCCTGGCCTTTTGGGGGGGAGTAATGAGCTCACAGGAGAGTTTGATGATCCATGTCCTCACCCCTTGCTCCAAATACAAGATGTGCCCAATTCAGTTTGGTGGATCATTTTCTGCATCCTGGCTACTTGCATTTGAGCTGCTTCTACGTTATTTTTAGATGGTGAAACATGAAATCAGTTACGACATAATTTAAAGAAAAAAATTGCTGTTGTGTTTTTCTCACTATATGAAATGAAATTCGGCTTCAGATAATGGACTTCTAAGGGTAGAAACAGTTTTCCGAGTGTGCAGCGGTCCTCTCATCTATGCGTCGGTGTAGCTCCGAGCTCTTCTTCTTTATAAACTGCATATGCAGTTTATGCTCTGATTGTATAATATCATCATTATAATATCATTTTTATGCAAAAAAATAAAAAATCTCATTTTTCCCACTTAATGAAATACTGCTGTTTGAAATATAAGGGGAAACTTTTGAGTTTGTACTCAAAACAGCCTCTCCTTCTGTGTGGATTATGAGTACAAATTTAATAAAAAAGAACTTTATTTTAAGGATATTTGGAGACGACAGTGCATCAGCTGTGAATTATAGCTCAGCAGACTGGAGCTCAGAGGGTTAAAGAACCACATAGTGTACCAGGGTGTGTAAAGTTAATTGAAGACTTACGCCAGTTGTTTCTTATGACCCAGGAACCTGAAAAGAACACACATTGACAGAAATGTACACACACACACACATTGCGATACTGTCACTGCTGTATCTGTTATGTTTGTGAAGACGCTGCCGTAGCTCATTAACCATGGTCAGTCGCTGTGTGCGCCTCCATGTGTTTGGCCATGATGCCTTGTCTGGGTGATTAATGGCGCTTTCTTGCCTGCACTAGGTTGTGATCGGAGTTTCCTATTGTCAGACACATGACCTCAATTACCACACGAGAGAGCAGACATGAACAGCATCGTGCTCCCTTCATGTTACAAACATTTATTTCAGTGACAACATGTGTTGAGTTAGGAGCCTTTAAAGTTTCTGTTTTCTCCACCTCTCCAGAGTTGGCAGGTTGGTGTCCTTTAGGCAGCACTAACACTTGCACAGGCCAAGCTAACGGCTAGTGAGCGAGCAAAGCTTAGTAGCTGAGAAACCAAATAAGAGGTGGTGGAAACCAACACCCGTTGTGTGTCTCCCCTCTGTTTTTCTTTCTAGTTTGTTGTTGCTGTTTGAAGACTTTGACTTTGGTTTCCCACAAAATAAAGCTTTGTTTTCAGTTTATTGTTGTCAGGCTGGCGTTTGGGTCCTATTCTGTCTACCCTGGACATTCTAGCATGTTAGCATTTCTGTGTTTTACTTCTGTGTCTAAAATCCACCAGTGCAGGTTTAAGAGATACTTTTTGGTGCTTGTGACCTACAATCTCATGTAGTATGACATAGAATTGTCACTAGACGATCAATATCATTCACTTGAGATATCAGGGCCTAAATGTTGTGGCTGATCACAGGTTATGTTATAAATTTGAGGATAAATGCAGCAGATGTAAAAAGTTTGAAATCTTAACCACATATTTTCTATTTTGTTGCAAAATTTGGTTCGGACTTTAAACTTTATGACTAATAGAGGAAGTTCTAGACCAGTCTCCCAAGCTTATATGCTTCCATACTAATGAGGAAAATCGTTACCTATTGTGTGGCTTGCTCAGAAAATATTTCAAGAACTTCTTTTAAACACTCCTGAAATTAGGACAGTACCGCAGCTGTCTAAGCACAGAGTGGATGTGAATATGATTAGCCTTATTTAGTTTGCCTCGTGTCTCATTCACTGAGTGACCTGTTACATGGAAAATATGTGGGGACTAGTTTGCTCGAAAACAGCTTCAAAATAATTAGATGCTTTGGAGTTCTGTCAAAACACTCCAGCAGCAATTAAAAACGGAATACGCTTCAAAACCACCTAAAGGTGACATTATAGAGCTTGTTAAATTGTTAAATGTCAGATCAAATTGAAAATATTGAATACTGACAGGAATTTCAGATGCCAGTGAAGGTGTACCTGCAGTAAACACACAGTGAGAAGTGCTGCACGAGATTAAATGTCTTTGCTATTGTTTTCACCATCAATCTTTTCTCTATCTTCTTTGCCTCCGACTAGTGTTCTCCACCTTTCCCCTCACTTTCTCTCTCAACTAAATCACTACGACCTCAACCGCAGCCCCCCTTCTCCGCCAAATCAGGTGTTGGGTTTTTACCATCCTCCTCAGTGCAGTGTCGTGTGCTGGTATGTGTAAGTGTGATCACCCTGCCAGGAGCCAGGTAAAAATAGGTGCCTTATTTATTCTATTAGGACCTGTCATTTTAACAAAGAAGCAGCCAGGAAAGTCTGGCTCCAGGGCAGGAGGGAGGAGGGGGAGGAGAGTGGTGAGGAAGAGTAGAAAAGACATGGAAGAAATTATTCAGAACTGGCTCTCACCTCTGTGACCCCCTCTCCACCCGCACACAGCACACACACCTTAGATTAGCACCACCTGCCCTGTTTAGTTACCACCTAGAAATTATGCAAACCTCGCTGATTCCTGGCACTTTCCTTGTCTATATATACGTTTAATCTTCTGGATCTTAGAATTTGTGCATCAGTATATAAGCAGTGTTGATTTTACTGCATAAACGTGTCAAATTAAAGCTGTGCTTAAACACATATCCTTCTAAAAACACTAAAAAGAAGTGGGTGGTCTTTCTGTGCTATGTGCTATGCATTACACCTACAGGAGATGCTTTGCCTTTGAAACCGCTGCCACGAAGCTCCCAGCACACGGTGTTTGTGTTGATTGATTTGTGTGTGTGTGTGTGTGTGTGTGTGTGTTGTTGACTTTTACGCACTATGCACCTCAGCACTCAGTGAACCCGCTCTGTGACCTTATGTAGTCTGCCACTTCATGGCTGAGTTGCTGTGGTCCCTGAAATCTTCCACTTTGCAGGAATGCTACTTCCAGTTGTGTAATATATGGGAGGAAGGAAACTTAATGAACTTGCTCGTGTTGCAACACTACAGTCGATTTCAGCATGCTCTTCAGATTGACCCCGTCTTGCACAAATAGCAGGGTGCGTGATGGGACTTTTGTCCATAAATGTATGCTGCAAAAGTGCAAAATTACAGACCAGCTTACATAAATGAAAGGATGAGCTCGATGTAGCGGATGTATAAAGAGGGACATTAATGGAAATTGAAATAGGTGCCTTATAATAATTCATTCCGCAGGCTCAATCCAATCATCTTTAATTATAATTTTTTAAGTGAACAACAACAAAAATAGCTGGATTTGCAAATTATTCCTTTTGGTGCCTTTTTTAAATTTCTCAATTTTCTTCTGATTTTATCCCAGAAGTTGTTGTCCCCATTCATTATCCCTCCTGCACTGCCTGAGTTTGTGCTTTCAGTCAGAATTACAGCCTTCAGTTTCATCTGCAGTGGGCGGGGCAAATTCAGGGATCTAGAACCTGATCCGTTAATACAGTGTTTACATATATCTGCAATCTCTGCAGTTTCTAAGAGGTTTGTAACATGGGCATTGCATTAATTACAGAAAATGCATATCAGTTTAGCTTTTTACTGATAGCTGCTTTACAGCAGATCATTTTATCAGTGCTAGAATAGCATCAATATTAAGAAGACATCGATTAGGGCAGGTGCATCACACAGCAGCACTGTATTAGCAGATATAGCACATTTATCAACATGTGTGTAGCGTGCTATGTTGTTTACCAACTCGTCTTAAAGTGCTCATACTGTTCCCATGTCAAGATGAAAATCACACACAGAAAGCAAATGTGTTGCAGAGAACTGTCACACAGCGAGTCAGCCCAAGGCTTTACAGACGTCTGTAAATATTCTACATGTTCAGCTCTGGGGCTAGGTCTCCAAAGGTTGGTTAGAGTCATGCTTTTTTTTGTCAAGGCTGCTCTAATATTTTGGTCCTGGTATCTTATAGTGAACTCACAAAAAATGCCATAAACAGATTTTTAAAGGATGTTCTCTGCAGATACTTTCCTCAACATGTTTGCCTGTAGATATTGGTAACCTAAAAAACCACTTTTCCCCCTCCACAGCATTATCAGATCAACACTGAAAAAGCTGACATTGCTCCTCCAGTGTGAGTGTTTTTTGCAGCAGTAATATTCCCTTTATGTGCATCTTCAGAACAGATGACCCCTGGAACAGTGAGTCATTTGTGTAGGTTTGTGAGAAAACATAACATGTATTTTTTTCTGCAATAAATTGCTATTTTATTCGATCTTAAAGACGATGGAAGCATTAACCCATCGTTAATATTCAGCAGAGAAATGTAATTCTGCTATCACTTTAATTACCACTTTTGTCAGCTGTAAGTACATGAACTATATGTGTCATTTTATAGCAGAAAGCTGACGAGCGGTGATGGAAGCATCACAGCCAGCTGTACTGAACAAGGGGTGTGCATTTAAACTTTAACACTCTAACGTTAAGCGTTGACTTTTTCCCTCTGACAACAAATGACACTTTGAGACAACTGGTCGGGAGAATCTGGGCAGTGGGACACCCAAAAGAGAAAAAAACCCAAATATATGATCTGCTGTCCTCGGAGTCGGTGCTGACCTCTTTGAGGACTCGTTCAAGATTCTGCTCAGACGCTCTCCTACCTGACTTGTGAGCCAAGTAAACCATTTGCCTTTGATGCACCGTCACACCTGCCGACCCCTTGCTCACATTCCTCTTTTAAAACAGTTTGCTCCATCTGAAAATCGAAGGAAGTCTTTAAAAATAAAATTATTCACTGAATGCAATATTTTCTGTAGATAATAACATTAATATCTTAGTTGGACCTAAAACAACATTTATAACATTGCTTTAGTGTGCATGCAAATTGTAGAGCGTCTGTAACTGACCCTTCAGGCTAGATTAAGCTTCATATTTTTGTATCATCTGATACGTAGTTTTTCATAGCAGGCAATGCAGCGCGAACACTGACGAGATACCTGTGATTACAGTTTACTGCTCATCGTTTATTGTGATGCTGTTGTGTTCGTTTGGATTCACCGTGCTCAGCTGCACAGTTTAAATAATGAGCTGCAATCTTACATCAGCCGTTTGCAGTGTACTTGTTCTTTCTGCACTGAATGTTTTATGACACTTATTAATAGATATTCTCTGTAAATAAACTAGTGAAAATAATATAACATTTAGTGGTGACAAATCGATGTAATACCACCCGATGCAGAGTTGGCAATACATACCGGGAAAGCTTTGTTGTGTCATGTAGATATAGAAAGCGGCGTGATTTACGATGTGAAACTGCAATAAGTCTAAAATACTGTCAAAGTGCAGCTTTCTGGTAGGGATGTTTTGTTCAGGGATGCTCAGAAACATTTCTTAGTCTCAGCTCAATATATGTGTGACCTCTTTTTACTCTCCTGCCAACCTACTAGTTATGAGAGACAGGTAAGGTCAGGGAGTGACAGTAAAGCATGATGCCAGTCCGGCCTTTAGAGGAATATAAAAAGAAGAGCGGGAAGGGCAGAGGAGAAGGTGAAAGAGGTGAGGAGAAACTCGGAGTCATTAGACGAAAAAGACAAACGGTCGAGCCTTATGAAGAAATGAAGCGCTCCCATAAACGTGCTTGGAGAGTCTTAAAAATGTAAAGAAAAGATGACAGGAGAGGAAGGTGAGAGGAGGCGATTATGAAGAGCCAAGAATGGGTTTGACAGAGGAGATGCAGCGGAGAGGAGGTGAACACTGTCGCAGCTGTGATACAGAGGCAGCAGATCGGAGGAGGTGTGGGTGGAGGTGTTGGAGGAGATGTCGCCTGCCTCTCTGAGGAGGGGGTGGGGTGATAAATGTCTCCTGCTTGTTCAGTCACCAGGCGATTACAGACAGCCGTGGAGCAGATGTCTGCTAACTCCTTCCTGTGAGTGTGCGCTCACGTGCGTGTTTTCCAATGCAGCTGTTTTCACTCGTGTCAAAGGGTTTCTTTCTGCCTGTGCGCATTTGTTTATGCACGCACGTCTTAAAGCCCGTGTGTGGGTTTCTGCGAATGTGAGCCACAGTGTGTGTGTGTGTGTTAGAGAGAGTGTGTGATTCAGCAGCAGAAGGAAAAGTGTCATCCGACTCGTTGTTAAGATTCGTTCGATTTGGGTAAGAGAAGAAAGCAGGCTGAGTCCAGGGAGGCGTCAAAATAGTGATCTTTAATTACACACTCTGCGCAGAAGTGTGGGAAGAAAACTTGCAACAGATTCTCCCGCTGAGCGGATGTTCTGCATCCTTATATTATCATGATGACGTCACAGTTAGACCTTACTGAAAATGATAACAGTTTCCCCATAGTCCAAAGTTCTCCTTATATAAACATCGGATGATACTTTAGAGACCTATCAAAGTGAAACTGCTCCTGCAACTAAAGTTGAAGTCGGAGATGAGAAACAGATTGTCCGGCTACTCCGCCACAAAATTGGTTGATTTCAAGCTTTGTCAGCACAGTTGCAGACAACTCACCTCACCAGAAAACACAGAGCCCAGCAGATATCAGTTTACGTACAACAGGATTACCATAGGATTATCTGAAAATAAAGACAAAGAAACATGCTACTGGCACAGAGAGGTCACTATTCAAATTGCAGATAGTCTCAGACATGATGAGGAGTAACCCTGCTGGGGCGAGAAAATGTTAAAAAGCAAAGGAGGTAAAAGTAAGCTGTCTTTATCTGCACTCAAAAGAAGTTTGTGCCCAAAACGGTGAGAGTAAAGAAAAATTGGTGTTCCCAGACCAGTTGTGATTGGTCACTGGCAGTCGCAGTACAATACAAAACTTATCCGTACCACAAGATAATACATCAATAGCAGGAAGATAGCATTCAGAATAATAATCCAAGGAACTCTGCTAAGAAGGAGAACAAGCAGCAGGATTTCTTTCCAAGTCACATTGTGAGATCTGCAGGTGAAGATTTTCAATCATGGATTTCCAGTAAGATGCTCACACAGAAACATGGATGCATACACAGCCACACACTCAAATAAGAAGGGTAGGCAGCCTTAAATCTGCTGTTTATGAGACAGCTGTGAGACATTTTCTTTGCTCAGCAAAGTGCTCATTTAAGACAGGTTTATTTCATCGAAAGTGGAAGCCTAAAGGATATCATAGGGAATGAATAGTCTGTCTGACTCAGCTTAGGGTTTGATAACTCTGGGCATTTTCAGCTTTGAAAGACAGGATTGGGTGGATAGGGGTGTTGTTACTTATGACAGGGTCAGAAATGCAGTTTTCATACCTCTTTCTACATCTATTCTACATTCTAGACTTGAGGCAAAACTGTCAGCTCTAACATATACATTAGTCCACATACGGTGCCTAATATTATCTTAATCAGGGTACAAATATAGCACTTTGTTCAGGATAAAGCCGTGAACAACATGTAGGTAGGATAATTGGTGTTCATTAATGTTTTGTGAACACAGCAGGCCTTTTACGCCTGAGGCAAACCTGGAGACTAGCTAAAAGCTAAAGCCAGCAAATGCTGTGTGAAGGCAAACAGTTGCCCGTTCTTGCAGCAGAGCAAATATGGTTGGGAGCCATCAGTTTGCACTGTTTAAATGCAGTGACATTTGTGCTGAAAAGGCCAAAAAAGGAGGGGGAAAGTGCAGGGTTTGGGTGAGGTCCTGCGTGCTACTGTATATTCCACAGAGAGGGTTAGAAAAGGGAATTGAAGAAATTTGTAAAACCGGGTCAATGTTAGGTAATCCTGTATTTACCGCTGTGTGTAACTTATTGAAACATCATCGATTATTGATGTAAGTCACAAATATCAAACATGCGAAGAAAGAAAGTTCGGGGACAACCGAACAACTCTGAAGAATTCAGATGAGCCTTGAGCTCCAAATCATTCATAATTGGCGATGAGTTGGGCAGTAGGTGTCCCACTGCCCAATCAGGCTAAGCAGTTAATGTCACGGTTTGGGAAAAAAAAAAACCTGAAATTTTCAAAGTAAAACAGGAAGCACGGCTGATAGGGGAGACATGGAGACGCTGGACAGGAAACTAGACAAGGGGCATGAAGCACAGAGGAGGCAGAACCGAAGAACGAGAAAACTCAAGAAAATATAAAAAGAAGGATATTAATAACAAAACATAAATACTGAGTTAGCAGACTCAGCCAGGACAATGACAGTTAAGTCAGTAGCTATAGTAACCATCACTAATAACTGGTATATTGATAGTTCAGCTTATTTACTATAAAGAAACAATGAAATTCTAATGAGTTAGTGATGCTTGTAGTTGTGCTGTGTACTGTGTGGTGCATCTCTCAACATTAATTGGCTGTAATTTAATTGTAACTGATGTTTGTGGTACTTTTTTAAAGCACATCTTGTGGTTTAATGTAAATATTTAGACTTGAACCTGAAGAATGTAGTTTTGTCTCATGAAATCAGTTTTGTTTTTACAATTTTGTTTAATTTTAAGGTTAAAGCTTTAGGAGAGGATTGGAGTTAAAGTTACATAACAGTGACTTACAATTTAGACGGGTCTTACTATTGCAATGGCACATGCATCACAGGACAAATGCCAGCACCTGTACCTAAGCAGTGATATTTAAAATGCTTTCCACTGTCTGCAATCCATTAACCTTTACCCTATAGTTTACAATATGTTCAGTCCACGGTAGAACGCTTGAAATGTTCACCTTATAGTCAAAAGATCCTCAGTTCAAGTGTGGAATGAGACCCAGGCTCATACTGCTGAAGCTCGTCAGTCTCTCAGAAACGAGCAGCGTTGAATCTTTGTCCCTGTGATTCTCACTGTTGAATTAAATTTCACAAAAACTCAAATGAGTGAATAAGAAAAAGTGAAAAGCATATTTGTAGTATTAGCAGCATACAAGGAGCCGTGCACGCGCACTTTTTCTTCAACTCAAACAAACCACCCTTTGAAAGCCTCGCGTCCCTTCACCTTCAGCTCCTGTCTGAAATGCACTGCTCAGTGCAGGCAGCAAGCAACTTGTGATCCATTATGTATCGTGGCCCTCCCGGTGTTATTCAGTATTTTCTAATCATGTCGTACATGATCTGTTTCAGTCTAGCCACTCGAACATCCACTCTTCTCCACAGAAATTTAATTCCGCTCTCAGCTAGTCAAGGTCGTCCCACAGATGAAATTTAAACATTTTATTCTCCTTTGTGGGAACGCACAGAGGAGGCGAGAGGAGTGGAGGAGCAGCCAGCCTGGCATCATCACCGTTCTCCATTCATCACTCTCTCTCTCTCTTTTTCCTGGTTTTTCTTATCATCACACAAAGCACAGCTGGTCGCATCTACGTGGTTTTCCTTTTCCAAGGAGTCAACCTTTTGCTATTTCTTGTTTTATTTTTCTCTCTCTCCGTCTTTAGATTATAGTTTACAGCTCTGTTTCCACCTTTACTTTCTCTTCTCTCCATTGCTTTCCGATGAGTCGTGATCAGTGTACCGTAGTCTTAGTACATTTTTGAGGGTGGAGCACTGAACTTCCCATGACACAGCTATTTAGAGAATATAGTCATTGTTCTTTGAAGCATTGCTAGACTAGTAGTGATGTAATTGTGTAGTACATTCTGTAATAACCTATACTGTGTGGGCCTTTGATATGTTGTACTGTATTAGAATATACAGGGCTGGTCTACAGTGACTTGTTTGTGTGAAGTGAGGAACTGAGCTGGGTGGAGATGAGGAACACAGTTACCGTCACAGTAGGAGTTTTATTTTATCCCCCCAAAAGTTGTAAAAATCCAAATATCACCAAAACAGTTTTACCAAAAAATGAGATGGTAGTTCTGGGCCCTCAGAAAAGGTGAAATAAACAGAAATTAACTCCAGTTTTGTGCCAAAACTCTGGCTCAAGCCCACAGGGGGGAGCAAACACTAACACATTACACACAAACCAAACAAGCAGTTGGTTTAAAAGATACACACAGACATTTAACACCTCAATACCCACATGAAAAACCAGAGGAAATAAACATCTTATGTAAAGTTATATAGCTGCAGTTATTTTTGGTTTATTATACCTGGTTGGAGTTAAAGTTTTGAAAGTTGTGAGATGCCACCGAACTCAAAGTACAAGCCTGACGGAGAGAGATGTCAATCACTGTGCGTCTGGCACCCGCAGAACGCTCAGAGGAGGTGTGAAGGCCAGTTCTTCGTTTAAGCGTCTCTGTTGCCGCCTGGGCCTGTTTGAGCTCGATTTTGTCATTTGGCACAAACGCAATGGTCCACGTGGACCTCTTGGGCAGATGTCTACACGTGGTCCAAAATTTAGACTCTAAATGGCAGCTGATCCACAATGACAATTATAGAACAGTGTATTTGGATAACCTTGAAGTTTGAATGAAGGTATGGGATTCTTTTTTTGTACTTTTCCTGCCAATATGTCTTTTGCTGCTGTTAATGTTTTAATGATGCATTTAATTAAAGAAATATTCTCAATAACATAAACAATGAAACAAGTGGCCAAATGCTTAGATATCAGGAATCTCAGAAAAAAAATGAAACTTTGTTGCCAGTTATATGAATATACAGTCATCTAGTCACAAAAGCAGTAAATAATATATTGATTTAGTGAGATGTTGCAGTAAGTACTTATTTAGGATCCCTGCTCAGCAGAAGACCTTGCCTGCTTTTTATGTGAAGAAGCTTGAGTGAGTGATCAGTCACACTGTTTTTATGATTGACGTTGTAGCCTGAGGAGTGAAGAACCATACACAGTCATGGTACACTATTCTACTGAAGCATATAATACACAACTAAAGGACAAAATGTTACAAGAAAAAAACTAATAAAGCAGGAAAACTACAAACATATCAACTAATCTCAACTCAGCTGTCAGCTGTACTAAAGTGAGTCAGGATGTTCTTCTATAACGGCATCGTGTAAACGAAAGTTTTTGAAGCTGTGTTTACAGCAAGGCCATTGTCTTTCCAGCTCTGTTCTGATATCCACCAAAACATTCCACTTATATGACATAAAAATGTATTGAATACTAATACATATATATACTACACATGTTTCTTTTCCAGCTATTTATTATGATACTTTATATATATATATATGTATATATAACAGAAAACCCCTCGCCCTGCGGCGGTTTATCCTTCAAGCTCGGGTCCTCTACCAGAGGCCTGGGAGCTTGAGGGTCCTGCGCAGTATCTTAGCTGTTCCCAGGACTGCGCTCTTCTGGACAGAGATCTCCGATGTTGTTCCCGGGATCTGCTGGAGCCACTCGCCTAGCTTGGGAGTCACCGCACCTAGTGCTCCGATTACCACGGGGACCACCGTTACCTTCACCCTCCACATCCTCTCGAGCTCTTCTCTGAGCCCTTGGTATTTCTCCAGCTTCTCGTGTTCCTTCTTCCTGATATTGCTGTCATTGGAACCGCTACATCGATCACTACGGCCGTCTTCTTCTGTTTGTCTACCACCACTATGTCCGGTTGGTTAGCCACCACCATTTTGTCCGTCTGTATCTGGAAGTCCCACAGGATCTTAGCTCGGTCATTCTCCACCACCCTTGGGGGCATCTCCCATTTTGACCTCGGGACTTCCAGGTTATACTCGGCACAGATGTTCCTGTACACTATGCCGGCCACTTGGTTATGGCGTTCCATGTATGCCTTGCCTGCTAGCATCTTGCACCCTGCTGTTATGTGCTGGATTGTCTCTGGGGCATCTTTACACAGCCTGCACCTGGGGTCTTGCCTGGTGTGATAGACCCCAGCCTCTATGGATCTTGTACTCAGAGCTTGTTCTTGTGCTGCCATGATTAGTGCCTCTGTGCTGTCTTTCAGTCCAGCTTTGTCCAGCCACTGGTAGGATTTCTGGATATCAGCCACCTCCTCTATCTGCCGGTGGTACATACCGTGCAGGGGCCTGTCCTTCCATGATGGTTCCTCGTCTCCCTCCTCTTTCTTGGGTTTCTGCTGCCTGAGGTATTCACTGAGCACTCGGTCAGTTGGGGCCATCTTCCCAATGTATTCTTGGATGTTCCTTGTCTCATCCTGGACTGTGGTGCTGACACTCACCAGTCCCCGGCCCCCTTCCTTCCGCTTAGCGTACAGCCTCAGGGTGCTGGACTTGGGGTGAAACCCTCCATGCATGGTAAGGAGCTTTCTTGTCTTTATGTCAGTGGCTTCTATCTCCTCTTTGGTGACTTGTGCTATGGGCTTGGAGTTGGCCTCTAGTGTTGTACGCCACATCCCCATTGAGTTCCTGATGAAGGCTCTTAGGGTCCCATTGATCTTGTACAATTCTAGGCATTCCAGTATCCAGCTGTGGGGCATTGAGTCATAGGCCTTCTTGTAATCAATCCAGGCAGTGCACAGGTTGGTCAGTCTGGTCTTGCAGTTTCAGGCGACTGTTCTGTCTACCAGAGCGCCTGTGTTTAGGTATTCTTGCCAATTCCTTAAGTGCGGGATCTAGCGCAAGGAGATGCTAATGCTCTGTG
>NW_024582546.1:680012-725155 GCF_018398535.1 Haplochromis burtoni
AGTGTTTTAATATGGAATACATTTATTTTGAAAATCTTAAATGCTGTTATGTGTTGAATGTAGTTTGAGATTACATTTCCGTCCGTGTTTCCATTACTCTACATGATCGCTTGAGTTTTAGGCTAAATGCTTCCAGACATTACAAACGTGTCTGTAACTCTGACTGAGAGTTCTTCACTGAGCAGGTGCTCGCTGTCACACAGCTGCTTCCCCCCGTGGGCCGCGCTGCCTCTGCCCCGACAAACTAATTAAAGAGAAACTGTCGTAAACGTAGCCTTTCACTCACTGGTATAAAGCCGTTTCAGTGACGGAGCAGAGAAAGTGCAATCTGCACCCACGCCTAGATATTGAAATTTTTAACATTCCTGCACTTTGACGCCGCGCACCATGAAATTAAATACAGAATGAAACTTTGGTGGGAGATGGAGAAGGTTGGGACAGAACAACAGTTACACTGTCCGACAACTAATCCTACAACATGAGCCAACCCGATTTTTTCAACCGCATGCTTCTTCCTGTATAAATGAGCCATTTGTCCTGCCTCTCTGCTGCTGTGAAAACCAACTGCAGTATTTATGACTTCTTTCGTCAGTTTTAAACCACCCCGTTCTGTTTCCGTCGTCGTCTCTCAGTTCTTCTATTTACAGTAGAAAGGTCTGCGTTCCTCTAATGAGCAGAGGGAAAAATAAATCAATGGTGTTTTCTCTGTTTTATTGATCCCATCACAGCTGGAAGCTGATCATTGGAACCTGATAGCAGTTCATTGAATCTGCTTCTTTCAAACAAAAACAAAACCCCTTCTTTGTTAAATCATCTGCTGTGTTGTTGTTTTTTCACAGAACATTTCAGAATATTGAAACGTGTACTTTTAGACAGATATTGATCACAGAATTGGCATTTGCTATTATTATCTTTAATTCCACAGTGGATTTGTACAGACTGACAAATTGCAAGAGATTATTGGTCTCAGCCTTCTTCTTTTCATTAACTTGGGATTAGGCAAACCCTTTCTTGTACTGTGCTGGGTAGTATATGTGTGTGTGTGTGTTTTTATAATAGGGTGTGTGTATATGTGTGCTTTGAAGGCATTTCCCCAAATTACAATGTCTAGCTGGTGTATTATTTAATGAGGATGTGTGACAGAAATATCAGCTCCATAGGGAGACAGAAACCAGGAAGCTAAAGATATCAAGGGGAGTTGGAGACACATCTCTAAAGTCAGCTGGGACGTCTTAGTGGCAAACCCACGACTGTCCCCAGCTTTATAATCTCCTGCTGCAAGTCCATTTTAATTTCCAATTCAAGCTCATAATCGATCGGCGTGTGTTCTCATGCTGCTAATTGTATCTTTCAGCGTGAGATTTGTGTGCGCTCGTGTGTGCGTATGTAGGTGTGGGTGTGTTTGCAAATGTAGTATTATTTTTCTTTTAGTTGCCACTGTAATGGTACTGCCTTATAAAAAGTCAACTAAACATACTCATATAAGAGATACGGGGTTCTAAGGTAATAGTAACTTTTAACAGGATAATAATATTAAGATTCGATGAGAAGCTTCCTTGTACTCACTGGAATGCTCAATCTGTAAGCAGTATGGTTTTCTCAGATCATGGGAGCTAATATTAGCAAACTCTAGACCAGTGTCTCCCAACCTTTTGGAGCCACCGCACATATTTCACATTAGAAAAATCACACCACCAAACAAAATACCACAAAAGGCATACTGATAATTTTCCCCGCACACAAGGTATGGCGGATTTCGGCTCGGTTTGTCCCCAACAGACCTTTTTTGCTTTCTTCTGACTGCTACTCATGCTAGGGCCTTTATCTGGCTCCAGATTTTCTCCAGGACACAGATCAGATTGAATACTTTTTAAAAAATATATATTTATCGATTGCTATTTCACGCTGCGCTGTCTCACTCGCAGCATGACTATATAATTTCTTCTTCGTCTTCTCCTGTTTTACTGGCAGTTAGCATACATTTAACTGGAGCAAGACGTTGTACTGCCCTCTAGTGGAAGAGAATGTAATTGTTCTGTCCGTTACTCCGGTACCAATCAGGTGAATCTTCCACGGCACACCTATGTGTGCACAGTGGTTGGGAAACACTGCTCTAGACAGGCAGGCTTTTCTCTAAGTGCTACTGCTAAGCTATAGTTTATTTTATTTTTATTTTATTCCTTGTTAGGTGGTCAGCACTCAGCAATCTGGTGGTTGTTTTAGATGTGTATTCTAGGTTGCATCCTATGCTCTCTCTTTTTGGGTTTCCTCCTGCAGTCCAAAGATATGCAATTGACTGCAGGTGTTAATGTGAGTTTGAATGGTTGCTTCTCTGTGTCACCCCTCTAATAGGCTGGCAAGCTGTCCAGGCTGTCCCTGCCTTTGGCCCTATGACAGCTGGGATAGGCTCCAGCCCCAAGAAACCCTGGATTATATAAGTGCAAAAAAAATGGATGGAATCATTTCAGTGCCTTAGCTCCTTTTGTCCAATGCCTCTGGTTTGATAATGAGACGTAATAATGTGAAAATTAGATTTAAACAACAATTTGCATCTTGGGTTTCCACATTACCTTCCTGCTAACATTCACTTTATTAAATCTCAGAGTCACTTTTCATCCAGGTTTCCTGCAAATTTCTCTTTCCTGTATCTCTGTGCCCAACATCTAAGCTGTGACAATAAAAATGGATGACTGACTGTGACTTCAGATTAACTTAAAAGTTCATAAATATATTATAACTGTGTTTCCACAAAACATGCCAAGTGACAAATTACTAGCAAGTGGATTTTACAAAGCAAACAGGCAGATAGTGTAAAACTGTGACACTATTTTCCTTTCATTTTCACTCCAAACAAGAGATGAACTGCAAAAGAAGGAGGGAGATGAACAGTAATGAAGCAGTGATGTTTTCTTGTGCAGTGCATTCTCCAAAACGGCCAACATTCAGTTTTTCTCTTCTGCTATAAACATTTCATGAATATAATACAGACACATAAAAGTAGGACGTCTCATGACGTCTCAGACCAGCATTCTCTGCTGTTACCTGTCAGGTGAGGCTTTCTGTATCAAGATATGGAAAAACATGACCTTACCTCGAGCAATATGAAAATCTTAACAAACAGCCTTCAGCTACAAATACGAATAAATCACACAGAACACATGAAAGCCCTTCATATTATGCTCATAAATGTGAAGAAATGGAAGCACATCAGAAAACAGGGCTTCCCAAACACTGCCATATAAAGATTTCTAGGGTAGACAAACATGACGCAAATGCATCTGTGTATTTCTCACTGAGCAGCATTTTTCAAAGAACTCCTGCAAGTGTTTATGCTGCAAATTTAAAATGTTTCAACACCACAACAAGCTACGCGAAATTGCCACATAATGGAAAACCATTTTTTCACAGGGATATTGACAGCTGCAGGAGCACTTTGAATTAATCTGTTAAAATGTTGATGCTTTTACTGCAGCCTCCAGTTCATCAACACACACCTGATCTGCGCATAGCATGAAGCTGTGGATAACCTGCTTTAGTATTCTGGGTTCTTTTCCTTCCCAGCATGCAGCATGTATGATGACTTGACCTGCTGTTCAGCTCATTATTGATTTTATGCTTTAAACCTGGCAGTGATTAGACAGAACACCTCACATAGGTGCTGAAATGCGGACAAATTGGCAACAGGAATTAATTAGAATGTGCTCCACGTGGTGCTTGTGGATCGGAGGAATTGCTTAGCAGATAGGTAACTCTCTTCTGTCTGGTTTGAAATCTGTGGACTGGGTGTGTGTAAACATGACTGTTAAATGTGTTTGAACAAGGTGATTAACCAATGGAGCTGGAAGTTCTTGTTCCTGGAAGCACCCAGTAGACAATATACCTCATACAACTGAAGAAGCCTTCCTTGAGCAAATTCATCAGCCGTCGCACTTCAGATGTATTACATCATTTCACAGCCTTTCAGCCTATTTTGCATAATATAATTAGATTTCTGCAGTCCTTTTCATAATCAGCATACTTGGTGTGTTTCATATTCGAATATACTGCCAAGTCAGGGCTCTGTGCATGCTTTCTTGCCATGCAGCACGTCTAGTCTGGCAGTTTGCTTAAACTCCAATCTGTCATCCTATTTCAACCCAGCTGAAGAATAGAATTAGAGGGTCTCGTTAAGCGTCGAACCCGAGACCCCGCAGTCGATTGTTTTCAGTTTCTTTTAACGTCTGCAGAGGTAGTTTCGTTATTGGACCTCAGGTCACTTCAAGTAATCTAAGGCTTTGATCAAATATAGTGATTGCCATTGTTTTTTAAGCACATCCTGAAATTGCAGACTGTTTCTATGATTTGCAGACATTGTTTGCATTCCCCATTTAAGAGAAGGAGTTCACGTACAGCGAGGGTGACTTGGTTTTGTGTCTCTGAAACTTTTTAGGTGATTATGTGTAGGTGTGGCAAAGGATGGTGGGCGAAGGAAAAAAAATTAATTAGCTTGTTTTCTATAGAACCGTAATTTGTGTGGAGGCGGTACACTGTGTGAGTTCAAAAGAAAAGCTGGACTGTGTGGTCATTAAACGCGATCGTGATCTGCTACTGCAATCCCTAATGATCATCTTTTTATGTTTTATTTATTTGTTTGTTTTTACACTTCACTTATATATAGTGAAACTACTACAGGGAATCACACCGCTCAATCTCATTGGGAATGCCTATGCCAGGATTCAGGAGGAGCTTGAACACTGCACCGGCTCTTTATCCTCTCGAGGTTGTTCGAGTGTTCGTCAGAGGTTTGTCCAATCAGTCTGCATGTGCTTTGTGGACCTGGAGAAGAACGGCATTTCTAGGCACAAGACTTCCACCTTGGTGGCCTCAGAATCTCATGTCATCTTTTCACAGATGATGTGGTTCTGTTGGCTTCATCAGGCAGTGGCCTCAAGCTCGTGCTACAGCAGTTCACAGCAGTGTGAAACGGTCAGGATGAGAATTGCCACTTCTAAGTCTGAAACCATGGAAGGGATAAATCGCTGTCCCAAGTGAAGGAGTTCAAGAATCTCGCTGTCTGGTTCACAAGTTAGGGGAACGGGAGAATGATAGACGGATGGGGCCGCAGTGATGCAAACGCTGCACCGAGCAGAGTGCAAAAGTGAAGCTGCCAGTTTACCGGTTTACTTCAAATTTTAGTCACAAGCTTGAGCAGTGAAAACAAGAATGAGATCATTGAGACAAGTGGCAGAAAATAGATTTTTCCAAAAGATGGCTGGCCTATCCTTTGGAGTTTGAGGAGTTCAGTTATTCATTTAAGCAAACCTTACCCAACTACAACGGCAATGATGTTAGCATTCTACAGTTGCCAGTTGTGCTCATTTTGACTCCACATTTTGATTTTTAGCCTCCACTACAATAACTTTTCCTGGACTTTTCCTTTTTTAGGCCACCCTTATTTTTAGCCAACATTCTTCTGATTGTCTGTGAAGGTTCTCAGTCATCCAGGTCATCGTAGTCAAAGGAGCTTGCAAAGAATCTGTCTTTCACCCGAAAGACAAAACGCCAAAACACAGACTTAACAATGTGGTGTATGCTGTACAGTGCAGCGAGGAATGCTCAGACCTCTACATTGGAGAGACCAAACAGCCACTTCACAAGCGCATGGCACAACACAGAAGAGCCACCTCCACAGGACAAGACTCAGCAGTCCATCTGCATCTTAAGGATAAAGGACACTCTTTTGAGGATGTTCACATTTTGGACAGAGAGGACAGATGGTTTGAAAGAGGAGTGAAAGAAGCCATCTATGTCCACTGTGAGCGACCATCTTTGAACAGAGGCGGGGGTTTACGACACCAACTCTCTGCCATCTTTAATCCAGTTTTGAGATCCCTTCCCAGACGCCTTAACGCCCACTCACATCCTGGGCCATCTGACCTCAGGAATTCGCATGATAAGGTGGGGCCAAGTTTCCCAATGAGCTCACCCGAAACTCTGGCTGATTGGGACCCACACCCAGTTTCACACCTTGGCTCAGGCAATTAGAGGATCATCAGGGGTCCTTTTGTCCCTCTGTGGGGGGAAACTCCCACTAGGTTTATATCTGGGACTCTCCACCATTTGACCTTAGAACTGAAGAAGCTTCTTGGATGAGAGGTGAAACGTCTTCAAGCATTCCTCTGATTGGTCGCCCCTGTTAAAACAAAACATTTGCATAGCAGGAAGGTGGAGCATTTGTGCTCACCGACAACTTAGTAAGTCAGATGATCATAACAACAAAGTCTACACTCACTGACAATACAGAGAATACATTTGGGAGAGTATTACAGTCTGAAGCCTGAGGTTTTGACTCACAGTACTTCTACATGCACTGACCTCAGGATCTGAAACTTCGGTTTCATATGAGCATCCAATATTGTAACATTGAATTTACAGTTAAGTCCATAAATATTTGTAGAGAGACAACTTTTTCTAATTTTGGTCCTGTACATTACTACAATGAATTTCAAGTGAAACAACTCATGTGCAGTTGAAGTGCAGACGTCCAGCTTTAGTTCAGTGGCTGAACAAAAAGATTGGATAGAAATGTGAGAACTAAAGCATTTAACACAATCCCTTCATTTCAGAGGCTCAAGAGTAATTGGAAAAATTAAATAAACTGAAAAATAAAATGTTCACTTGGTTGAAAACCCTTTGCTGACAAAGGCAGCCTGAAAGTCTTCAGTTCAATTCAGTTGTATTTACACAGCGCCAAATCACAGCAACAGTCGCCTCAAGGTGCTTTATATTGTAAGCTCGACCCTACAGTAATACAGTCCTGAGAAAAACTTTAGTTTTCAACAAGTGAAATACATCCTCAGTTGGCTTAAGATCAATATGAGTGACCTGGCCATTCAAGAATGTTTCACTTCTTTGCTTTAATAAACTTCTGTATGTTTTGGGTCATTGTCCATGTGTATTATGAAATGCCGCCCAATCAATTTGATTGCATTTAGCTAGATTTGAGTGGGCAGTATGTCACTGAACAGCTAAGAGTTAATTCAGCTGCTTCTATCCTGTGTCACATCATTAATAAACACTAGTGTCCCCGTGCCACTGGCAGTCATGCACGCCCAAACCACCACACTGTCCCATGTTTTACAGATGATGTGGTATACTTTATATCATGAGCTGTTCCACACCTTCTCCGTACTTCTTTCCTGCCGTCATTCCGGTAGAGGCTGATCTTGGTTTCATTTGTCCATGTCCATAATATGACTGTAATTGGAATATGCTTGATGTAAAACAGGTAAAAAAAACAAAAAAACCAACTTGTGTCAGTATCCAAATTTATAGGACCTCACTGTATGACAGAAAATACGGTAAAGTATAATGATCATGATGGCTAGGCATCATCCAATTTAAATTAGCATGTTATTTTAAGCTTTCTGAGAATATGATGCCATTTAATATAGTTTTCAACAACTAATAAGCAATAAAAACATTCCTTTTAATGCTACTGAAAGGACAATAACCAGCAAACTGTGTTTACCAGCCTGAAAGAATGAAAAATGGTGCATTTCCTAATTTAAGTAACTGGCTGTGAAACAGCTTTCAAATAGACTCCATGCATACTGTGCATGAAGTTCACAAAACAAGCAATAAACTGGATGCTACACATATCTGTCACTATACTCCTTCCTCGTGTGGGAATTCAATCTGCACATAATTAACACATCCTTAAACGTCTGCATAATGGAAATACAAAAATATATTCTTGTGGTTACATGTAAAAAACTGTTTAAAAAGGTGAAAACATTCAACTTCCTCCCTTGCATGTTGTTTTTAATTAAAATTGAAAAACTGAAAATGTGCAAGGCTGTCTTCACGTTGGTCTTCACCACACTGAGCATCCAATGCATGCATCTGACATGTTCCCACTGGCAATGCGGATACTTAAATCTTTAAATATCGACTTGACAGTAGCTAAATATGCCGAAAACTTATGTTGAACTGTCAAAACTTTAGCTGTGTTGCATGAGGCCTGCTAATTAAACTCAAAATGAAACCCTTTTGCCCACATTTTAAGTAAGTGTGGGCCTACAGATTGGCTCTTTAAGTATTTTAATTACCGCTCATATGGCAAAGGCTTCACGCTCCAGCAGCGCTTTTGTTGCTGAAGATTGAGATGGTCACGGATGAGAAATCGCTTAAGTTATAGAATGCAGTATAATGGATGAGTCACATGGAAATACGATGAGATAGTAGATTATGATGATGTGTGTGTTTGCAGCTGTCTGTGTGTGTGTGTGTGTGTTTGTGAACCTGCAGTGGTACATTAAGCTGGTTCTGCTGTTCCACAGAGTAAATGAAGAGTGATGACAGTGCTCCTCAGGAGGGTTTGATGGTGTGTGTGTGTGTGTGTGTGTGTGTGTGTGTGTGTGTGTGTGTGTGTGTGTGTGTGTGTGTGTGTGTGTGCGTGTGTGTCTGCTTTAGGCCATTCCCACCTCCATCATTCAAAGACCTCATCATCTATGAGTGTTGCACTTCACCCATAGGTCTCTCCTCTTCCTTTGTTCAAACTTGAGCAGATTACAGCAGGCCTGTATTTAAAAGACTTTATTTAAACTCACCCCACTGAGTCTAATTGCTTTGTTCCTTTTTGCCACTGCTGCAAATCGATAGTTTCCTGTTTCCGCAAAATAAAGGACAACACCCCCCACCCCCACCCCCTTTCCTGCAGTATTAAATAAAGTGGAAGAATTAGCTTTCTGCCCTGGGGACTGTAACTGCTACTGTGGTGTGTATGTGTGTGCGCACACGTGTGTGTGTGTGATCAGAGAGATTCAAACTGATGAGCCAACCACAGCTAGAGTACGCCTCAGTGTTCAGTGCATCACATGTAGCCATGAGCGCATCTAGACACACTCCTTCATTTTCATATCTGCTGCTTTTTACCTACTGTGTTCTGAAAGTCCTGCAGATGGTTAGCAACATGGGTGTTGTTAACAGCGGTGCTGCTACACAAAGCAATATAAAACAATAAGAATATTGTTTTAAACTCCAACGACAGATTTCAGTGACATGCTACGGGCATATGAACGTACTAAGTTAGGAAAAGGGCAGCCAGACTGTGTAACATGCTGATCATTAAAAATAATGGCAGCTGGATTTTTGTTTTGAAGCATTAGAGAGTAAGTCTCTGCCATTGAGCACACTTTGCCTAAACATCTGTGAGGCTCTGGCTGGACCCTGAATGTAAGTGTTTAATTTAAATTCTATTTTATTCTAATTTCTGTGCATGTAGACGGCAGCAGATAAGAACAAATTTGCAGTTTTCACTACTTTATCACAGTGAATCATGTTTGTTTTTGCTGTGCTGTTGTATTCTTGATGCACTAAAGTCGCTTTGAAGATGGAAACTTGATTCTTCAACGGAACCATTTCAAAGATCATAGAATACACTCACAATCATTTTGACCGTCCCACGAAATGAAAGTGCAGGACATGTGCGTGTTGCACCATCATCCCTGCGGGGGGTGAAGGTAAAATTGAAAAAGACTTTAAGCTCCCGAGGAAGAAATAAAGAGCCAAGATGACTCATAGATGTGTCATATCCTCATAGTGTGATAGTTAAATCTCTATCTGGCCAAATCTGTGGACTCTAATAACATGTTGGCTCCTGGGAAACTGGAAGGAAGCTCAAGGCATCGGTTACAAAAAGTTCTTTATATATGGCTTCAGTTTTTAAGTCCATGTAAAGTTTCAACTGTGTGCAACAGCTGCCAGGCAGTCGTAGCTGAGGTTTAATAAAAGAGAGGGGCTGTGAAAATGTAATGACATTTCTGTGAGACAAATTAATCATTTTTTTGTTCCCCTGTGGCTGAAAAATAATTTCACTTTACTATTTTTTTCCTTTGCATATGGTGAATGTGTCTTTTGGTTTTGTTTGTTGATTTTCTGTTCATAATTGGTGCTGCAGATTAGCTACACAGCTGTGTGCTGCTTATCTTTTGCTACCTGCAAGAGCAAACTTATTGACTGACCAAAGTAGTATGATGCCACATCCAGGTGCTATTTCACACTGGAGTAGGGATTTTTCACAGCTGGCTTTTTGACTTGTGAGACAACAAATGAAATGCAGCCAGTGTTTGATACCACGCTCCTCTCCCCATGAAAAAGGCACATAATGTGCGATTATGTCCACTTTTCATAGATATTGGTCTGTAATAGGAAGGGAAAAGATCGGTTCTGTGATTTTAACGATTAAAACTGAGGATTCTCTTACCAGTCAGGAGACATCGCACAGTTTCACAATCTTAATTTAGCAGACTTGAACTCTTTTATCTCTATTGCTCACAAATTTAACGGGCAGCAAAAATCAGAGTTCAGAGGGAATATGGAATATTATGCTGATCTGCACAGTATATGTACATATGTTTTAATAAACTTGGAAATCCGTTGCATGTTGTATCTTCTGTCCCAAGTACACAAGTATGGCAATGTGTGATTCAGAGTAAATTACTTCAAGGACACAAGAAGGCCTAATCATACTCATCACACAGTTAACTTTGTCTTGGTATTTAATGGAATTTGTGAAAATAAAAACCAATTATGACTGATTGCTGCTCATTTGCTGTATTTTCAAGTAATTTAAAAGTATACAAAACAATGCAAGATACATGGTAAGTAATTATGTTTTTATGCAAAAAAAAAGTTATTGCTGTATTTTCAAGAAGCCAAGTTTATGTTGGAATTTCCAAACCAGATTTTCTATAAATTTGAAAGCAGTTTCATCATCTATTCAAACACCAAGATATTTAAATTCTATAAGCTTTTCAATTTTGGGTCCTTGAACATTGAATATTATTCTAGCCTTGATTTGTCATCATTTTTAGGCCATGTGAAAGATTTCTACCATTAAAACTACTTTATTTTCTTTATTTTATTTTATATTTTCCAAAGTAATATTTATTTGTATTTGTATAATGAAGATGTTGATTCTTAATCCATTAGAACAAACTATCCTCTGTCTTGTCTTGATGCGCGCTCAATCATCCAGGAAAGTAAATCCCCAAAAGTTGATTCTGTTCATCTGGACGTTTTCAGTGGGAGAAACGTTTCGTCATCATCAGGTGACGTCTTCAGTCTCAGCTGACTGCAGGTTTCAATCTTATAAACAGCACATTTGCATAATGACTCAAACCAGCCCACTGAAGGAACAATGGGCTGAGAGGTCACCTTCATCATAATTATGCAAATTCTCAACAACCTCTGATCAATGGTCATGAGTACCATTCACAGAGAGTTGGGGAATGGCTGCAATCACAGCATTGTAAGATGGTGACAGATGTACCCTTAGGCCCCCTCCTCGATTCAGAGATGGTCTTTTCCTTTTTACGTAAATGGCCTACTTGACTCCGCCCTCAAAACAGCGTTCCTCCCTGTCCAGGATGTTACATCCTCATCATTGCAACAGTGTCCACTGGCCTGTAGGTGTAAACAGACTGCAGAGTCCTGGCCTGATGAGGTGGCTCTTCTGTGTTGTAGCCAGAGGTTGTTTGGTTTCCCCGATGTATATCCTGGCAGTCCTCCTGCACTTAACAGCGTACACTATAGTTCTTTTTTTGTGTCAGGAGACCTGATAATTGGGATGGACCAATTTTTGGCACAGCATGTTTTAGGGTTTAAAAGCCACAGAGACGTGGTGTTTAGAAAAATGCATCTCAACTGTTCCGATACTCCTGACACATTCAGGCAGCGGGTATCCCCGATCTTACTAAATTATGTTTTTTATAGCTCTCAGCGCTGCAGCTAGGAAATCCTGTATGTTAACAGCAGATCAAGTCCTTAAGACAGAAAATTTTAAGGATGGCCGTTATGGTTTCCTCCCTTTTGCCGTTATTAAAAACATAAGAAACTCATGTCTCTGTCGAGTGATCTAAACTGTGGGGTTTATGAAATAACTGAAGTGGGAAATTACCTTGGCGCCTTTCTTAATCTTAATGTAAAAGCTGATGCAGATAAAAGATAACGCTAAGGAGAGGAGATAACTGTGCTCAAACCAGCACAAAATCCTTTCTCTCCACGCTCGCTTATCAGCACACTGCGGAGGATGACTGCTTCAGCCAGCGTGTGGAAGCAAAGCGTCTTGATTAACATATCTTAGCAGAGTCAAGGTCCCAAGCTGAGGTTGTGTTTTCTAGGTAAAGTGTATACATAATTCTGTTAGTTCATCTTTACCACACATAAACATGCAAGAAAGAAAAAAACAAAAAAAGCTCTCAAAGCTCCCCAGTGGGATCAGGCAGGCATGATGATAAAATCTGTTTGACTAGTAGCATTTCATCATTGCTTCTTTGTTCCTGCAGCTGCGCCGGCATTGCCATTGAGATGCTGTAGTCTGTTACAGTAACTCCCACTCTTATTTCTATTTCATCAAAGCAAACACGAGCCCCGAGTTTCATTTCATGGGGTTAAGTCTGAGTGATTGGGATACAGAGCACTTAGTTTTTTCAATTAAAATACCAAATAAAACCACCTCTGCTAATCCTCACCACATGGTGGCATTGAAAAGAAGAAAACCATTTATTCATGCACTTACACACACAGGCACGCACACACACGGTGGTAAATTAACTTTCCCTTCCAAGTGTAAATTGAGGCAGCAATTAATTTGTTGATGAAAAGCCATTTATCTTTAATTATTTCATGCTAGGTTGGATGCATCAACCTCCTCTTGTTAGATGCTGTTGAGCATTTGGATTTTAAAACCAACTTAAACTCAATTGATTTTGAATTGAACCCAAAAGCTCGCATGCACCCATATCACCATGACACACACACACACGCGTCTGGTTTGCTATCCTCGTGGGGACACCCCATTGACGTAATACTTTCCCTAGCTGCTTACCCTAACCATCAAAAATGAATGCCTAATCCTAACCCTTACCTTAAACCTAACCATAACTCAATTGTAACCCTGACACTAAAACCACATTTTGAGTGGGAAAAATGCCTTCAACCCTGTGGGGATGTGGATTTTGGACAACAAAAGTATAGTAAATTTCAGATTTTGGTCCCCACCAAGATAGTAAAAACCCGTAGACACACACACACACACACACACACTGAGCCGGATGTACCTTTACTAGCGATGTCATGCTGCTAAATTGCCCCCTACAGGCCTACACCGCCACAGCACTTTTAGTGAAAGAAAGAGTGAGGAAATGTAACAAACCGGAGCCAAAGCCAATTCTGTTCAGTGGAATTATGAATATTAAACATTGTAGCAGTCTGAGATCTCCCCGTCGCCTGCCTCCCTCCCTCTTTTTATTTGCTAACTGAGCTGTATCATTCCTCATAGTTTATTCTCATGTCTAATTATTCCTCCAGAATGCAGTAAGAGTGGGAGGCTCTCCATTCTATTCTTTTGTTTAATTACATTTGAAGATGGGTGGGGGGGTGTGGGACTCATTTAAAGAAGGGCTTTTGACTTTACAGAGCTCTCCAGTTTCCAGGAAGCACAAAGCACACGCTCTCTGAGTCGAGCACAGTCTGGTTCTTTTCTGTTTGTTTGCTGCTGAATCCATCTCGTTGTATCTTGAACAAAGTCAGTACCTGCACAAAACCTCAGGCATCTGAAATTATGGCTTTTAGCTTTCTTTTCACAGCAGTGTAGTTGAAGTGGTGTGGGACGCAGAGACAATTTGCATACCTTTTTATTTCTGGGTGAAAAAAAAAGATTATTTTATATATTTCAGAATTTTGGACAAGTCTGTTTTTTATGAAACTATAATGTAACAATTTTAATAACCTGAATAAAAATCATTCAAAACTTTGCCTTTTCTTTTTTGTTAGATTTGAGTTAGTTGTTCTTTTTTTTAAAATGTATTCAAAGTTTAATGATTGACATAAAGACTTGGCTCACAGAGTAAGAGAGCAAAGACAGAACAGTAACTAAAGGAAGCGCGTACAGTGACCTTAGAGGTCCAACGCACTGCAACTTAAGAAAACACCAGCAAATAGAAAAAAATAAATAACACAGCAATACCTTACTGGAAGAAGAAAAACCCTCTTAAAACACAACAGAAATGTTTTTGGGGGGGCAATCATGTGACAGAACAGCTGCAGAGGTGACAGCTACACAATAAGCAACTAATAGCAAACAGCTTATATCTGCTTATATGACAAACATCACCTGCGCAGTATTTTCCTTCACAACACCGATGAATTGCTTCTGCAGCTGCACGCACACCACATGTGAGGAGTTTTGCATGAGTCATAAAAATAAGTGCCGTTTGGTCTGCGTAGCACAATAACTGAGTAATTGAAGCCCTTATTTACACTATTTTATTTTAATAGTTTTTCTTTTTTGCTTATTTTTTATTTCTGCTGTCATTTACTGTATTATTATTATTATTATTGTTTAAAATGAGGTATTGATTACACTGAATACCAACATTTTATTACAGTTTTATTATAAAAATATGGCTCTTTGTCCAGCTGGCTGCGCATTGTGCTTCTGGCCCTCCAGAGTGTTGATATTTAAAAAGTTGGCAACCCTAACGTCTAACTCCAACTTTTTTCTGCCTCCATTGTGTTTTATTCCAATTCTGTTGTATTTTACGTGCCTTTTTAGCATTTTTATATTTGCTGTTGTTTTCTTAAGTTTCAGGGCAGCGCTTCTATAAGAGCGCCTGTTATGATGGTGGTGTTTTGACCTTTGTTTGATATGAACATGGAGGAAGAAAATGAAGAAAAATGAACAAGAAGTAGAATAATTATGTGTGTTTATTTACAATATGTTCACTGACTGCAGCATCTACACTGTTGAATGTTGACACTTCAAAGCTATGTTGATGAGTACTTTCTCTCATCAACATAGAAGGTAAGCACAGTAAAATGGAAATGACTTTTCCATCAGTAACACACCATCAGCTATGTATGCATATGCACATGTGTATATTACCATTGATGCACCCTTTCCACTTACATAATAAATGAATTGGACCCTGAACTGGTTCCAAATTTAACCCGCTGAGTGTAACAGACAGATGCAAAAGAGCTGCACATTAAAATTTTCAGAATATTTGTTTAATCAGCTCACTCAGCGCAGCTTCCTGCTGGCTTGTTCCCTCGAAGAGCTGATATAAAATGCTCAGCTGGTAAAAACAACTTGTTCCCTCACTTGTTCATCACCAACAACCATTCCCATTTGTGCTGCTCAGCGGTGTTCTGCCTTTGCACCCACCAAACATTAACAAGTTATTACAGATAGTCTGAACATTACAAAAAACACAAAACTCAAATGAAACAACGGGAGGTAACCAGATCTTAGAAATCAAATCCTAGAAAATGTTTAGACTTTATATGTCTTTAATTTATACTCTCACAAAGTTAACTCTGTGAGGTCGCCATCAATGACAGTTACCCTGACCTTTGGCCTTACTGCATCTGAATGAATGTGTTTTTTTAGCTTTTAGAAACAGAACAAAGTCATAATAAAATAAAATAAATAAAAATGAGAAAATAAAAATTTCTCATAATGTTACCTGGTTGGACAGTGTTAGGAATACTTAGCTAAGGTACTTAGACTTTACAGTGTTAAATGTGCTCATGAAATTGTTCAGATCCCTCACATTACATGAGAAGATTATTACTTCAAAGATGTTGTGAAGCTTCCAGTGCAAATAGGTGTAAAGAACCTTGCTTAAGACTAACATTATCACAGTCTGGAGAGTAAAAGGAGGGAGGACCCACAAAGTGTATCGTTGCTAAGTTTTGGATAAAGGTGCAAAGACAAACTAGGCACGAGAAACAGGTGACAACTAACTAGCAAGGTAGAACAGGAAGTAACTTAGAGGATAACCACAGAGAGAGCTACACTGAATAAAAGAAACAATAAGGAAACTAATCACACAATAATAAACATGGACGATAACTAGAACTTAAATGTAAAAGTCCAAATGTTCAAACAAACAAACAAACAAAAGAACATAGACTCACTTGAACATGACTGAGAACTCAACACTCCAAATAACAGACACAGACAAGCACACAGGGAGGTTAAATAACACAGAACTAAAGGAACCACAAGTGAATGACCCTAATTAACCTTTAAAAGGAACAAGGACAAAAAAAGGACACGACAAACATCCTATTTAGAGGGGAAAAAGGCAAGTCGCATGGCTGAAATGCTCCTCCAGGCTCATATGTTCACTTGCTTTAACAGTCATTTTTAAACCCTTATGTTACATCAGTGACACAATCCTCTAGTAGTTCTGACATCTGTTTGAAGACAGTAGCAAGCCCCTTGTATTGAGCATAATACGATAACAGCTAACACAAATGATCTCAGGAGATTGGCTGCAATTTACTGCTTTAGGAATCTGTAGTTTGTATCCTGTGAACGGATCGCTACCACATGCTGCGTAGCAAAAAGCAGCTGCGTGAAAACAGGATCTGATGCAACGGTTTCCTCATCGAGACATACAAACAGCTAGACTGGAATTCACTTTGAACATCACAGATGAAGTGTTGGTACCTCTGTCCAGCCGTGGCATCACTCTCTGCGTCTGTTTGTCTTTTGAAAACATGTTTGGGGAAGTAAAAAAAAAGCAAATCAGAACAACTGTGAAGGTTACTGAAGCAACGTCTCTAATCTGTGTTAATAATGTGTCTTTGGTTTAAAAGGTATTTTATGCTGCATAGTTAATCTGACAGAAATCCAACAGAGTCTTTAGTTATAAGACCCATAATGTTCATGAAGTACTGCAGTTGTGTTATGACAAAAGCACTAACTATTCTCTGAATAAAATAAAAATGCTTTTATTTGTATGGTGGTTTTTTTAAATACGCAAAGGGAAGACATTGTTGCACCTTGTGTAAGTCTGACTGTTGTCAGTCTAAAGTGGTTTCTACTCTAGCCAAGGTGTCTATCAGCATGCTTTCAATCTGTTTTAGATAAGCGCCTCCCTGCCGAATTCCAGCAAGCTGTTTGGCCTTGGACAGAATACTCAAACTGTGAGCACAGAGATGGCAGCTGAGATGTATGTTTACGTGCGCGTGTGTGAAGCAGGGTGAGTGAGTGGGTGTGAGCTGAGTTTTGATTAAGTTTGAAGTTTTCCATTTACTCAAAACTTGTGGGCAGATGCTTTCACTTCCATTCAGTCGTGGTGATCGTTATAATCAAAAGAAACCAGAGACAAAGCCTCTGCTTGCAGCTGCTTGAACAGATTTGGCTGGAGTAAACGCATACAAAAGAATGCTGTTTCCCCCAGAAGCACCGGAGAAGATAATTTGATGTAACGAGTCAGTAATAAGAAAGTAGATTTTGTTCTGAGTCAAGCTGTGGAGCGTCATGTCTTTTTTTTTCCTTCACATGCACCAACCTTGGATGTGAAAAACGACTGTCAAGTATGACAAATAGGACTGTGGTTTTACTATGATTAAAATAGCACCTGTATTGACAAAATCAAATTCATCTCGCCAACTCGATTGTGTCTCTCCTTGCAAAAGGATGCACATTCTCAAAGGCTTTTACACATTGATTTTTCTGTGTGTTTTGCTCAAACTTCTTTTATCTACACTGCAGAAGTTTGATCTTTTTTAATAAGCCAAGACACACTTTTGTCTTTATCAGCTCTTTTATATGATTATATGACCTACAGGGAAAAATTCAGTTTGCATGGGGAATATTAGTGTATGATTAAACCTCCTCAAGCTACTTTACCCTTTTTGTTGAGCCTTTTTTGTTTTGTTTTGACAAAGATTTAAAATGAGTATGGACCAATTTCCATGATGCTTTTTGGTGACAAAACACGGGAATATACAAATATAGTAGTAGGATCCATTAGAGTAATTACCATGATTGACACATCAATGAACAGCCTCCACCTGGAAAATAATAATGAACAAGAAGCACTCAAGAACACAAAACTCCATCAAGGCAGCATTCAATTCTAAGGAAACAGTATCCGGTCGTTAAGTCTGACGTCACTAGCTGTGTCTGGGTCTAAACTCCGCTGCAGGTCCATATATCAAACGATCACTATGGCATTACTGAGAGTTGAAAAACTGTCTAAAGTCTTTCATCTTTAATAAAATGATCAGCGTTCTGCTCTACCAGGTATAACAACTGAGTTTAACATCCAGGCATCCATGAAAACGGAATTTATGACATTTAACGGAGTTAGAAGTTAGCAGGGAGTTAGCTCGCTAGCTTCTATCTAAATACAATATAGCATGTCCTGACTGCGGGGTTTTGGAAACAAATTAAAACGTACAGCTCTGCTATCACTTCCAACATAAATGAAGACAGAAAACTAAACAGCAGTGACGTTTGTAAGGTTACTGAAGTTGCGCTAGCTGGTATATAATGATGTGCTACGTGACCGCTAGCAACACAGCTATGTTAGCTTAATATAAACAAGCTAACTTTAAGTTAACGTGAGTGTTCTCGGTGGTCAGGAACAAATGTAATCGCATGGCAGGATGCTGTAAAAGGACCAAACTTCAGCCAGGAGAACAACTGAGATAATCCATCCACAATACGAGGTTAGTCATTCATATACTGCTGCATGGGCTGGGCTGTAGTTACATCCTAAGGTTTTAAAAACTGAGCTTAAATAAATGATTAGCGGTAATAAAAACCGAGGGAGGTCAACAGTGATCACTGACTGTTTTAGGAGCTTTTTGAGATTAAATAGAAGAAAATACAAAACATTAAACATGTTAACAACACAAAAGCCATATTAAACGCAGACTACTTTAGACCCGGAAGTAGGATTCGTCGCGTCATCACTGAGCAACCGGATTGTATTTTTTTATATATTCATTTTGTTTTCTTTGTTCCTTTTAAACTTACTTTAAAAAGTTTGTAGTGCAGTAAAAACAAGTGCAACGTTCAGGGTTTTCCTGCACTGTTGAAACCTGTTTTCTTACTTCTTATTTAGGTGGGTACAGTACAGCATAACTTTCATTTCATTATTGATTAGTAATAAATATCAAATCAAACAAGTTTTTTTCCCAACAAAAAATAATATGTATACAGGGATATTTTACATGTTATGTATTTAAACCTGTTATATATGTAACGTCCATAACAAAGTAATAATAAAATAAATGTTTTCAACACAGAAAATTTTTTAAATATAGCTTTATAGATATTTTTGGAACGTTTGAAAGTTTATTTAGTGTATTTAGAGTTCAGTAAAAACAATCTCTCTTTCCTAGCATCTTCCTGCATGGCTTTGTTTTCTACATTTGGAATCGGTCTTGGGTGTCCTCTGGGGCGACATCCACTGCACGCATGTCTTCGGTGACTGCGTCCATCCACCGCTTCTTCGGTCTTCCTCGCAATCGGTGGCCTCCAGGGTCGAGTCGAAGGGCTGTTCGCGTGACGTGTCCATACCACCGTAGGCGCGCTTCCCACTTCTTCTTTTCGATTGGGGCAACTTCGAGTCATTTTCGAACATCTTCAATCGTCACGCGATCAAGGCGGGTTTCAGTAAAAAAAAAAAACCTTAGTTAATTCATAAAACGCAGGGAATGCAAGTTGCAATGGAAAATTTCTTTCACTCCACCCAAAAGTGATTTGATTGCACTCATGCACCTGCAGTTCATGCTGGATCGAGTTTCATTTTGGGGAAGAGGAAAAGGTTAGAGGGAGACATACCAAGGGTGGATGACAAAGGCCAATTGTGTTAGTGTGGCCAAGACACTTCCCTGCACCTCATGTCAGTTCATTTAGGCTCAGCATCCTACCTCAGTCACATCAGGATATTGTCTGAACCTAGGGGATGAATTTGTGAGGCACAATTTGGTGAATAGGGAAGAAAATAATACAACTTGCAAGTTCCAGCCCACACTCCAGATCTAACATGTTGCCTTCAAGCTTGGATGCTTTGATCCTTGACAGAAAAATCCCATCAGTATGACACAATAGTTGATATTTGCTTTCTGCATAGGCCAGAGCTCCACAAATTTCAGAGCTGCACTGAAATGGCAGGTATGTGTTATGGTATTTATGGGCAGAGTTATGGACATTTTTAAATGCTTCTTGCACAAATTTGTATGAAGTAATGAATGGAGATCAGAAAAAACAATGACAGTGTAATGTCTGTATTGTTTCTGAGTAAACTGAGAAGACAATGCACATGAATGACAATCACTAAAATCCCTGTCACGACGATTTGGCAAATATTAGAATTCTAAGTGATATTTGTGAGGATTTCTTTAATATCAACAACAGAAGGATTTCAGGAGGTTACTTCATACCGTCAGACTTGCGATGAGCACCGAAGGTCCAAAGGGTCTCAGCCAGATCCTGCCACTCTGAAGAACGTTTATTTTTCACGATGAGTATTTATTCAAGTTTGAAAGTGAGATGAAACAGATCTGTCCCTTAGAATGAAAAAGTATATGTATCATACATGTAGGTGGCTCAAACACCAGCAGTCTGACTTTTCATTTGCACACCTTGACATTTTCTTTGTTCATGCGTGGTGTATTTTTGGTGTTTGTTAAAGCAGAACAAACAAAGGTGTTTCAAATAAAGCAGAACAGAATGAGTTGCTGCTACTTTTTGGTACAAAATGAGCGTTTGATTTCTTTCTTTCTTTCTTTATTTAACTGACAGCAGGTGTTTTGAAACCAGCATTTAATAAAAAAGTTAAACCAAATTTTTTGAGAAACTTCTCGTAGACTTTTTTCCTTCTGTAAATTTCAGTTGCTTGAAATGCTGTGTGGCCATTTCTATAATACATAATGTAATGTGTATGAATTATTCATATAATACCTGCTGTATCATAGCTCTTATTACCTTTTATTAAATAATGTGCAAATGACAGTAAGCTGGTCTAGCGATTAGCAGAATTATTGCAGAGCAAATATATCCACAAAGTGAAGGGCTACAGGCTTTTTTTGTCATTCCTCACACTTAACTGTAGCCAGGCCTTTTGCCTGTTGCACCGCTGCACCTACACAGACCAAAATAGCAGGTGTGCTTGAAGATGCCCACACAGCCTAAAAGCCTGCTGCTTTGCACTTGTGTGTCCTGTGTGTTCATATTTCCCTCAGTTATCACTGCTTCAAAAGACTGTCGTTTTTTTTACTTCCACAAGTTTGGAGAAAGCAATTACAGAAGTTCCTTAATTGCCCCATGAGCTGTGTCACACAGCCTCCACTGCAGTGTTGAAAGTGTCGGTACATATGCTTTTGAGTAGAGTTTTGATAGTATAAGGGCAGGAAAATTTGAAACACCAAATTATAAATATTGCCAGTGGCCTGAGAACGTTCCACAAATGTGTTGCTGATATAGAGTGTACAGGCATGTGTGTTTTTATTTATAGATTTTTTAGTTATTCGGTACATTAGCCAAAGGATTTTTTTAAACTGAAACTATGTTGTACCATAAAATTCAGATGTTATACCTATGGGAATATGAAAGGGCAGATTGAAGAGAACTGCTTTAGTCTTGCACAGTAGTGGATGCCAGTGTGCTCTGCTGGACTCACTCATCCATGACAATACATATACCACAAGGCTGCTGCAGATGCCTAGGCTTGATTGTGCCCTTGGCTATTTCCTGCATGTTGTTCTTCCAGAGATGTTTTTTGGAGCTGTTTGATGTAGTTTTTGGATATATATACACAATTTTTACAGGTTGGAAACAAATCAGAGCTTTGTAGGTGGATTTAAAAATGCAGTGTTCCAACAAAAAACATTGATCGTTGCCAAAATGATGACAGGATTAGATAACTTACATCTGAAATTTAAATCTTCCTTTATTTACCTTGAAAGTTCTCCGATGTTCTGCACAACGACTCCAAATATCACTTACTGCTAGCTGATTAGGACAGAAGGACGAACCCTAATAGGATACAAATACAGTCCAGATAATAAAGTGAAAATTAAATGGCAGAACTTTTTTTTGTTGCTCATGTCTTTCTTGTGTATGCGTGACTGTAGCTCAGGAGGCAGAGCAGGTGATCTACTAAGTGGAAGTTCGGAGGTTTGACTCCTGGCTACTCCAGCTGCCAAAATATTGTTTGGCAATGCACTTAGCCGTAGAGAAGTACTATACAAGAATCAGTAAATTAAAGTACAGCATGACAAGTGAGAAAAACAAGCTAATACCCTCCTCACTCTGGATGACAGTGCTCTAAACTTTTCTTACCCTAACAGGACGTACAGTTGAGTTTGTGAGCTGAAGGATAATCCCGTATGTGGATGATCTTCATACTGCTCGCTGCACCATGGCAGGCGGTTAGACGCAAGACATTACTGCACTTTATTTTTTATTCATAAGGGTAGTTATTTATTTACACTGTCATGCTTTCATGCTGTCTGCACCCTGAATTAGATAAGCATCTTCCACTTATAGATGGATGGATGCATAAGTGTACGTGGCATAGGTTGTCATTTCTGAATTCATGGAAGCTAAAGATCAGCAGACCCACTTCAGAGGTCAAGTCTAAGTTGAAAACAAAGGTTAAAAAGTTCACCTCTTCAAACTCTGAATCTTTCAATTCAGGCAAAATAAGGTAGCATCAAAATTCATACATCCTTTTATCAGTGGAGCCTAGGACTTTACATTAAAAGTAGTTGCTTTTGACAAAACCCTCAGGAGTGTCGAGTAGGCGTGCAGTGGACTTTGAAGCTGCGGTTGCTGTCAACCCCTTCACCTAGAATTGGCCTGTGAGAGGCACGACGCTCTTTTTTTGTAATGAAGCTGTCTAAAAAAACGTGACCGCCTGCTCTCAGCGCAGCCAAAGTTGTCACTGTTTATTACTCCAAAAGTTAACTTTTTCTCAAGAACACCTGCTTCTTTAGGGGAACGCAGCTGTGAATATTTCTCACCCAGCTTTCAGTAAAAACAAAAGTTGAGAACAAACCGAACACCATAGCTAAAGCTGGTTAAATGATCACGAAAGCTCCAGAGGAAACGGAGTGTTCTTTTGAAAAAAATAAGGTCAACATTGTGCCTTCATCGATGCAGATTTCAGCCCGGCATGAGGCAGTACATCAAACTCTTAAATTATCTAATCGTCTGTCGGTGTAACATGGAGACCTACACCTTGTGCTCATCTACCACATCTCGCCTATTAAGTAGTGTGATTAATTGCCTTCTCAAACCAATGTGCCAGCCTCTGAGTCAGATCAGGGCCACAGATTGGACAAACACTAGAAGAGGATAGATGAGAATGTTAATGAGCAGCTAGCCTTGCTATCTACCCACTGATGAGACGAATAAAAATGAGACGATGACAAATAAAAACTAGATACAGCAGCACATGAGCAGCAATGTATGCATTAACTTGTGGTTTGTAAATGGCTGGCTTGTTGGGGATATTATAGCTGTTTGCTGCAGTAAGCTTTTCCCCCTAAATTAAAAGAATGTTTTGTGGGGTTTTCCCCATTCTTGTTCCACATCCACACTGCATCTATGACTTGACTTTTTCTTCTCCTTTGTCTTAATGCTTATCTTGGCAGAGATAAGTATGAGATCCACAAACTCCTTTTTTTTCTTTTCATGAACAAACACCAGGCTTCAGTCATATTGTGATAGTTAAGCTCAAGCTCCTTTATTAACCTTCTTTCCCTGCGTTTGCATTGATGGTGTGTGATATTAAGCTGTGTGCACTGGGATATGATTTGCATGAACAAACAGAGTTAGAGCTGGTGTGTAATGACCCCATCTAAAGGCTGTAGTGTCATAGTCTGCTGTGAGAGATGCTGGAAGTCAAAGGGCAGTGGATGTTGAGTAATTAAACAAAATTGTCAGGTATGTAAATGAATAGAGACATAAATATTTAATGAGTCTTCATTAAATAAGACTAATGAATGTAACTATAGACAGGATCTTTACAAGGCCATCACGTACATATAGCCTATTGATCTTCTGTACTGTAACACTTGTGATATTTAAAAATGAGGACCTCATTTTCAAACTAATGAACAAAAACTAATGAACAATTTTAGCCGTTTAGTGATTTCACCCTAAAGCCTCTGAAAAGTTAAACATTTGGGGTAGGACTGGAAGTTTATCCACTTTCATATTTTCAACTGGGACTCTGGGAACCTGCTCAGATAGCCTCCTGGCACAGTGGCCAGTTCTCGAACATACTATAATCTCTGATTAGACCACTGTATTTTTCGGATTATAAGGCACACTGTCGATGAACGGGTCTCTTTTCATACATAAGGCGCATTACGTGAAACAAAACAGTCAGATAAGTCAAGCTTTACTCAACTCATTCTTCTTGCTTCCTCCACTTCCGTACCATTAATGTTGAATTCCCTCGCAGCTGCTCTATTCCCATGTTGTTGCAGTATATAAATGACTAAAATGAAAAATTTACATTAATGACTAACCTCGTATTGTGGATGGATTATCTCAGTTGTTCTCCTGACTGAGGTCTTGTCCGTTTACAGCATCCTGCCATGCGATTGCATTTGTCCCTAACCATCAGGAACCCTCATGTTAACTTTTATCAAGTGGAAAAAAGTTACGTTCATCCTCCAGCTTCACTGTGTTTATGCTATGCTAACATAGCTGTGTTGCTAGCGATCACGTAGCACAACATTATATACCAGCTAGCCCAACTTCAGTAACCCTACAAAAGTCACTGCTGTTTAGTTTTCTGTCTTCATTTATGTTGAAAGTGATAACAGAGCTGTATGTTTCAATTTTTTCAGAAATCTCTCAGTCAGAACATGCTATATCTGTTTAGGTGGAAACTAGAGAGCTAACTTCCTGCTAACTTCTAACTCTGTTAAATTTAATAAATTCTGTTTTCATGGATGCCTGGATGTTAAACTTAATTGTTACACCTGGTAAAGCAGCAACTCTGATCATTTTATTAAAGATGAAAGAATTTAGACAGTTTTTAACTCTCAGTGATGCTGCAGTGTTTGTTTGTCTTTGGAACCTGAAGCCAGTGTTGCCAACTCCTCAGTAAGGAAAATCGCTATTGGTTGTCCTAAAAGTCGCTAGAAGTAGCTAAATGACGTCATCGCCTAATTTGCTAAATGGTCAATTGTAACCTACGTTGTTAGGGAGAGAAATAACATCGTGGAAGAGACATAAAGTGAATAAAAAACGTCCTAAATGCATTTAGAGTTTATTTAGAACTACAAATTAAATTTCTTTTAGCAATTATTGTTTTTTTTTAATGTCACAATTCCAACCCTGCACCTTTATCCAGGATTGAACCGGCAAAAGTGACCCGAAATAGGCACTCTGGTGGAGTTACTGTGTGTGTGTGTTTATGAGTGGTTTTAAACCTTGTGATCCACAAAACAGCATAACAGTGAAAGAAGAACTGACTGCGTTACAGTCAGTGCGAGAGCAGCGGCTTCGCTCATGCGTGATTCATTTGCAGTTTGGACGCAGAGGGGTGAACATCTCTGTGCCCTGATAGCAGCTGGGGGAGGACTATCCTCCACCTGTGAGCGCTTTGGCACGGGCGAGGTGCCCACAGCAGCAACCGCTGCTTGTTGAGAGTAAGAGCGATACGCACGTTCACGTCAAAAAGTCGTCATAATAACACCAGAAAAAGTCGCCAGATTTGTCGCTAGTCAGTTTTCAGAAAAAAAGTCCCTAAAGGGGTCTGAAAACTCGCTAAATATAGCGACAAAGTCGCTAAGTTGGCAACACTGCCTGAAGCAGATGGACCCAGTTTACTCCGAGTCCGCAAGGCTCCTGACTACGGTAGCTGTAAAGCTCCGACAATCCATCAAGCAGTGTAGCTTCGTAGCTTACCAAAGTTGTACAAAAACATTTTTGACAGATTTTTGAGCGCCGTGTACCACATAAAATCAGTTCGAGGTCAGTAAGCACAACCAGAATTCATACATAAGGCGCACTGGATTATAGGGCGCACGGTCGATTTTTGAGAAAATTAAAGGATTTTACCCAATAAAACAAAGCAAAGATGAAAACCACACTTTAAAGCAATGGCCCCAGTAATCCTACAGTAGAAACATGTACAGGTAGAAATAGAAGTGCTGCCCATGACTGGCTGAACTTCAGGGTTTAGCTGCTGTGCTGCTTCAACATCATTGTGCGCTCTTGGCTAGCTTTGCATTAGCATCCTGTCTGTACAGATGCTTGCATTTCACCATCACGCTATTGTCCGTCTGTGCAATAGGGTTAGCAGTGTCTCCAAAGTTCTCTCTTCAAAATCTGTAGATCACTCCTTATTTTCCTCCTCCCAGCACCGCAACTGAAATCAGCTGATTGTAGTGCAACAAGTCAGACCATTAAATCCCTTTGTTAAAAATGCTCACGCTCTCAAATTCCCTCCACTGCTGTTTCGCTCACCCCGTCAGTCTTTCCCTCCAACCTTCTTTACCCATCTCCATTTGCATACTCCCCTCATACTGACCCTGTACCGCCTTAAGAATCTGTTTGTCTCTGGATCTCCCTCCAACCTCATTTCTTTCCACATACAAGTCAGTGCTGTTTACTCCCTCAAAGGTTTTATTCTCCTTGCCTCACACTTTTATTCAACCTGCATCCTTCCTTCTCTTGTTCAGACCCCCTCCCCCTTTTCTTTATTTGCATATCCCAGGTGTGTTGGCTCATTTGATAGATGTACTCATTTTTTCTGTTACTTCTCTAAATGTCTTTTTTTTTTGTCTGTGTGTATCCCGTTGAGTGTTTAAAGAAAACTCCCACACTGCAACTCACTTCCCTTCCTTCCACCCCCTGGAGCTTTTTTTGTAACCTTTGCCTTGTTTTTGCCTTGTCCCACATCCTGAATTTCCAAATGTCTGTACTGTGCATGTTCTTACTTCCCTCCCCCTTTTTTCTCGGCCCTCCATATGCTGCTGCTCCCAAGGGGGTGCATCTTGGGGCCCTGAGAGGCTGCAAGAGATGATGAGATGCTACTAGCACTTCCTACTCACAGGGTGTGGAAAACACTATCCCACACTGCTGATTCACACCGAAGGCTTTAACGCCACATCCTCTCACTTCCCTTCCTTTCTTCATTGCACCAAAACTCCCTCAGAACCTTTCAGAGTTGCTCTTACCTCTGAACACTCGCCCTACGCCCACCTGCTCCTCCTGTCCACTGAGTGATTACATCTGTATGCCACTGCCAAGAAAGAGAGTGTGTGAGAAAGGTGGAAGATTACATCTTCTTTCACCTGTCTTTGGATGCAAGTTCAGAGCAGAGGAAAGACTAGACGGCACAAAAAACAAATGCACTGGTGTGGAGAAACGAGAGAAGATAAAGGGAGGGTAGGGCCGGGGATTGTGGTGAACAAGAAATGAGACGACGGGGTGAAATTGAAAGAGTAAAACAGAAGCAGAGGACAAGGAAGGAGCTGTAGCCCATGAAACCGAGAAAAAGAGAGGAGACAGAGGAGAAAATACAATAGAATGGAAGACATTAGTGGATGAACAAGAGGGAAGGAAAGACAAGAAGAGGAGACCAGAGCAAAGGGTAGGAAATTAAAAGGAAGGAAATCAAACAAAATCCAATCAATCGAAATAAAAGTCACAAAGCAGGTACAGTAAGACGACGAAAGGGAACGAACATGCCGGGAACATAAGATGAGGGGAGCAGAGCGAGGGAGGGGAAAGGAAACTATAAGTAGGCCAGTGGAAATTTCAGAGAAATTGATTAGCATTCAAACAGACGCAGCAGGCTGCAGGGGGTGGGTGTGTGCGGAGAGGGGCATTGGTGTGGGGTGGGGGCAAGTGACTATTTATCAGAAAATGGCTTCCAATGGCTGGCAAAAAGAGATGCCCGAAGGCTCTGGAAAGGACGCGTGCGAGAGAAACACGTGCAGAGAGGAAAAGACAAGCGTTGGAGACACAGGGCCGGGAGAGTGAGTGACACCGAGCGACGGGCAGAGCCGAGGGCGCCACTCTGCTTAACACTTCCACAGGCTTCCTCCACTGCCGCTTTCACACTGCTTGTCAAACAGATACGGGCTGCTACTGACTCAACCGCACAGCATGTCTCCTAGCTCTGTGGATGGGTTTATGTGTGCGTTTATTACTTTCACCTTGCCCAGGGATGTTTTGTTGTATTTTTCCTTAGCTCTGTCCCCGGGGTGTGTCCTTGCATTAATTAACGGGATTCTGTGGCACGTGACTAGATGGCAACAACCAGAGCGCTCATACCTGTCCCCAGTCTCTACAGACATTATCTGCTTTTTGTATTTATGTGTAGAAACAATGATTGTTTATATTGCACTCGCAAAATATGTATTTAAGTGGTCAGATGAAGAAAAGAAAGCGGTTCAAAACAAGCCATTCATCTTACCTGATGTTGGTGGTAAATCTGACAGTTTATAGCTGCTTTTTTTTTTAAATCCAGTAAAAACGCAGCATTATTTTTTTTACCCCATGTGTTATTATTTTTGCAATAAAGCTGCTTTATCTCGGCTTTTGATCCCCCGCAGTCTTGTTGTGCAGCCCCACTCCCAGCACATCTCTACCAGCTGAGAAACGTCTCTAGTTTGTATTCTGCAAACTCTTTAAAAAGCATGCTGACAGTCATCACATGCAAAGATACACACAATCAACAGCTCTAGCAGTTTTTTTTAAAGTACTTTAAAAAAAACAGTTTTTCAGTAACTAAGAAGTTAAAGTATCCCCTAAGGGTGTGTGTAATTTTAATAGCTTATTCACAAACCTCTACCCTGGCATATTTCTTGGTTGCAATAACATTTGTGTCATAATGTCAGTCTGCCATATGCATACTATATTTGTGATGTCGAAGCATTACAAAAAACTTACTATTCACTTTAAGGAAGGGGAACAAATGTTAATTTAAAGTTTATATAAGTGGTAATTGTAAAACATTTTTTCTTTCCTTCCTTTTGGTTGCTATGTTTTCACTTTTAGGTATATAATATGCATTTCTATGTCTAAATATTTGAGGTAGTGTGCAGCCCAGAACTGGGTTTTTCTTTTATGAAAACATCTAGTCATTTTCAGGCCACCACTTTCTTTAGTCGAGGACTTCCACAGCTGAGAGAACTTTCTCATTTCGCGTCTTCTCTACCTGATATGTCAAACACTGTTGTTTGTTTTGGAGAGGGTTCTTTTTATTTTCTGAAAGCAAATTAAAAATTCAAATTGTTTATCGTATTGTTTTAACTAAAGCTGACTTTACCTACTCAGAGATGCCACTGCATCTTCAGACATTTGTCTTCCTTTGAAGCTCTATTGTTAGAGGCTGTTTCTCTTCTTCCCGTCTCGCCTTTTAGAAGTGAAATAATGTTCACATTCACAAGTGTGCTAACAAAGGTCAGAGCTATTGCAAAAGTGGAACATTCACTTTTTTGACACAGTGATTTGCCACTCTGCTGTTTTATTTCTCCCCATAGGCAAGTGTCTTTAAATACTCTTTGCTTTCATATCAGAAGAAATGACCTTTAGGCCTTAAGATGCCTGTTTTTTGCTGACTAGTATTCCAGTTAATTCCCACCTAGCCCAAAATAAGCTGATAGATGCGACAGGGATGCAGCTACTTACTGCTGAAGCTGAGTACTGTTCTATAAACACTAAACTAGTGACTATCAGAGGTAAAAGCAGAGGTTTGACAAAATAGATGCAATAGAGTCTGCTGGGTAAAAAAACATCACCTCTGCTTGTAACAGTACTGATTGTGTCAGTTATAATAAGTTCAATGTCTAAATTCTTCCTTTCCACTAATCTCTGTGTCTTCTGTCCATTGTGATACTGTTGTTTAAGGAGCCAAGGTTACCATCTGCTACAAGCTCATTTCAGCACATTTAGTTTCTGCTTGGCAGTGGTTTTGCATGTGCAGCTCTCGTGGATGATGGCATGTGCCAAAGTCCAATGTCTCTATGTTTCACTGTTTTGTTTTGTATGCTTTTGTATTCCAAAAATCAGTCTTGTTTCATATCCCACAGTTCTGATGAAGCTTGTGTGTTCAGCACTGAGATAAGCCACTGATTGAAATGCTGTGGTGGGACCTTCAGTTTGTTTCATTTCAGTTTTGTTCAATTTTATTATGTAGCTCCAAATCACAACAGTAACCTCAAGTCACTTTATACTGTAAGGCAAAGACCCTAATACAAATAAAACCCCAGCAATCACATGACCGCCATTGAGTAAGCACTTGGTGACAGTGGGAAGGAAGAACTCCATTTTTACCTCCAGCCAAATCAGGTTCAGGGAGGGGGGGGGCATCTAACACGACTGGCTGTGGGTGAGGGGAGGAAGACAGGAAAAAACACACACCGTGACACCTTAAGAAAGCTGTGCACAAACCAGTGATGAAACTCAAAGAACTGAAGCAGAGGGACAAAGGTTCTCCACGGCGATGTAAAAAGACTGACGTAGTCCTAAAAGTCCTAAAAGTATGCATTGTCACAAAGTTATCAGTTAACAACTTAACATAATAGAGTTCCCTATCCTTATGAGGACATACATATGATGTTTCTTTTAGATTTCATGTATGAACACAAAGCTACAACATAAAGCAAAGCTAAAAACCATCCCAAAGAGACTTCAAAGCAGTCGCCATGGTGATTCTACTGTAGAAACTTGGTGGAAATGGAGACGACTGTGCTGCAAGCCTGACTACTCATCACTGCTTGTATTCCCTGTTAAAGTTAATCTTTCCCTTAGCTGTCCTGCATCTGCTCTTATATAACTATCATTAGCTTGCAGCTTGAAGTGTTTAAGATCTGTGCTAACTAACAATAAAGACAAGATGATAGTTTATTAAATTTTAATGAAATCTGCAGATTGTTTCGGTGAAGTTTAATAAACTCCTTGCTATCTAAACTATAACAGGACACCGGAGTAAATTCTTGAGCATCTCACACTTCTGATAATCAGCTGTCTGCTTGACGTTTATTCAGCTGTGTAAAAACTATAACTTTAATCTCAGCCAAACCGATTTACTCAGGAACAAATAAAATACTAAAAAAAGCCAAACAATAACATTTTTAAGTTATCTAAGTGACTCATATATCATGTTTAACCTGAGTAGCGAAAGACGGCGGTGGGTTTGAAAACGATTTGCCGGGAGTCCGGTGTTCTCACGGCCTAGTGACCTAGCCCCCGGCTAGCTATCGAGCTAGTGGGTAACAGACGTCTCCGAAAACGTCGGAGCGCTTTTGAAAATATGTGGTGTCCTGATAAACTGAGCCGATATTTGAGGTTTACACAGCTACATTCTCGCCTGAAAATATGTTAAACGTTTATTTTGTGACCCAGAAAGAATAATAACAGTAATATTAAAACTAACTAGCTGCCGCCATTGTTGGAAACTAAGCTGGGCTGCGCTATGAATTCTGGGACACAGCTGCTTCTTCTTCTTCGGGGTTTAACGGCAGCTTGCATGTAATGCAAGTAGCGGCATAATTGTAACTGTAATGTCAGCACTGATGTACCCTTAATGTGTCACATTACTGCATTACTAAAAAAATGGTCATGTGATTACAGCGATGTGTTACTTTGCAACACGTTGCAGTCAACGCTGGTTACCACCATCACCTTCTGCGCCCTTTAGTCCCACCCTTGCATGTAGCTTGTGCCCCCATTGCTAAAGATTGTCTAGATGCACACAATATCACTTTGTTTTATTCATCCAAGGGCTGCTGACAGAGCGAGCAGTCTCTTTCTACTTTCCTTTAAAATCCTATCCGAAGTGCAGACAAGGTATCATAGAGTTCATTCTTTTAATCAAAATTCCAGCTCCTAATCCTCAGGCTGCTCCTGGCTTACTTAGCTTGTCAATCCTAAAAGCTCCTCAAAAGCTGAAATAAATGATCGTGTCCTGGCTTTTACTGCTTTGAGACTCCACTGCGGCAGTCTTTGCAGTCCATCCTTACATGAACTGACAACATCATATATTTCATCTATTAAAACCGGCTTTTCACATTCTGCATTATCAGTCTAAATGGCTTTGTCCTTTCAAATCATTATCATTGAGAGGAGGAAACATTGGTTCCCTCATCATATGGAATTGGCTCTCTGATTAAATGAGCTTTCATCATCTCCTTCACACACCCCTCCCTCTTGTCTTTGTCGGTGTGTATCTGCAGTCAGATCATCTTCCTTATGAAGTCATCTGGCAATGATGTGAATCACATTAGATGAATGGATTGGCTGACTAATAGCATAAACCCTGTTAATTGGATGCATATTGTCATGGCTAACTGTTATAGCATCATAAAGCATCTGAGCTGAAGAAGGTGGCACTTCTCTGAGGTTGCATAAGCAGCACTAACATGGGAGCAAATAGGCATGACAAATAAGACAGGGAGGATCCTGGAGGCCTAATGGCGTGCTTTGTCTCACTCTGTCTGTGTGACCTCTTTCAATCTTTTGTTCTCACACATCAGGTCCCAATAATCATTTTTAATTCCAGACTCGAAAGCACTTCCTTCCTGCCACTGCTCCCTCCCTGCCTACCTAAGGGAATTTCATCAGCCTTTTCTGCTTAATTACCTCAAAGACACTGTCAGTCTTACCTAATTATAACTCAATTCTCAACAATGTGTCTCATAACGGCAGGCTCGGCATTGAACCGTTAAACTGCAGTTTACTTCCATGACCTCTGGAACCTCCCACACATAATAAGAACAGATGTCAAAAATCCACTTCTGTTCCGACCTTGTGCGCCTGATTGAGTCTCTATTAACAAGGATAAATAAGCAATCTGAACCTTTTGGTCAGGCTTCTTCTCTGACACCAAAATAAAAGTACTCTATGCTCAATGGCGCCAGTCATCACAAGTTCAGAGTTTATGCCAGGCTTGCGGCATGTCTCTTGGGATGAATGTTGGCCATGTTTTCACCAGAGAATAATTTTGATGTTCCCCTGGCTTTTCATCCAGTGCCACTATCTGTGTCAGAAAGTGCCTCAGCTGTTCTCTTTGAGAAGACAATTCTTACTGCAAGTGGTCTGTTTGTGTCAGTGGATGATTGGGACAACAAAAACTTTAAATGGTGAGATTTTTATTTGCATGGAGCCTATGAACCATGCAATGCAGTCATAGCATAAAATTATTAGTGTGGCCAACAAACCAACAGCAGGTTCATAACAGAGCAGCACAGAACTACCAGTAGCTGTCTGCGTCCTTGCACAGATCTGAGATCTGAGATTCTACAAATGGGGAGTAAATGCAGTAATATCATGCTAAACACCACAAACTATGTGGCTTCAGATCCACTGCTAGTCATAGTACAAGGACAAAGAGATAGAGAGGGAGTGCTGAATAAAATCCTGCCATGAATAACAAACATGGAGTGCACAGGTGTCAGACAAACATCTGAATGTTCTTATTTTGTTTTACTTTGTAAGCGGTGTCTGACTGATTTACAGTCCTAGCAAAAAAAGTTTGGGACCCAGTGAGTTAGAAGAAGATCATGGTTGTCCCATTGTTGATTTTTTATAGCAGACCGTCAGTCTTTCATTCTGTGAAACTTATTTTTGCACATTTTCTAATGTATTGATATGTAAATCTTTTAAACAAGGTGTACACTGAAATACATGTTAACAGTTATACTATAGTTATACTTCTGACTCTACTGTGTGCTTTCTTGTAATAGACTGTTTGAAAGATTTGAATCCATGTCGTGTTTTTGTGAGTGAACAACAAAATTACATTTTCAGCTGAGTACCTTAGTAGTAGCACTACCGCCAGCAACTGAGGTCCAAAATTTAGAGACTGAGTCTATAACGAAGAACATTTAGTAATATAGAATTAGAGCCATATGTGAAAGAATCGTGGTGTCAGAAACAGATATTACCTTCCTCTGCTACATGTTTCTTCCCTTCAAAAAGGAGTTTTTCCTTCCCACTTCTGCCATTGTTCATAGGAGGTTGTTTGACTGTTGGGGTTTTCTCCATATTATTGTAGGGTCTTAACCTTGGAATATAAAGTGCCTTGAGGCAACTGTTGTTGTGGTGCTATATAACTAAAATTGAATTGAACTGGCTGCCAAATCAACTTTGTTTTTGACTTGGTAGTATTCTGTTAGAAGATTTTCATGGTTGTGCACCAAGAAGGTGAAACTGTCTTATAAAAGGGTAGATATGAACCTAACTGTAATTCCAACACTGAACAGGTTACTGGAATGCTGGTAGATCTAAAGCAGCGGTCTCCAACCTTTTTTGCGCTACAGGCCGGTTTATGCCCGACAATATTTTCATGGCCCGGCCTTTAATGTGTCGCGGATAAATACAACAAAATAAAACTAGTACCGGTACCGAAAAAAAGAAGATTTATTCATAACACACGTGAAAAGACCCAGGAAAACCGAGTAAATGATAAAAACGATAACAAAATAACGCTGAAAACGGATAAAAACCCTGAAAACCAGACATTTCACACCTGAGCCTCAACTCTCGCGGCCCGGTACCAAACGACTCACGGACCGGTACCGGTCCGAGGCCCAGGGGTTGGGGACCGCTGATCTAAAGAACCTAAAGAAAAGTTGGCTGCACTCACAGTGGCTTCAACTTCAATCCTTGGTAGATGCATTCAGTTTACTATGGTTTTGTCTGGTAACCAGGTGATATTTACAACTATCTGAGATCTGCATAGTACATGAAATTCAGAACTAAACAACAAAACAGCTAACGCTTATCTAGGATCGGTGTTCGTTGTTATGCTGGAAGGATAACAGAAGAGAGGATTTTCAATGTGCATTTTTCAGTGTGTTTCTCAGCTCTTCTTATTCAGCACCACTGAGACACAAAGAACAACATGCGTGATGAAATTTGATGCAAACAATAGGCAGTACTGTAGAGCGCCCTGTTTGTTTGCCTTTCTATTAGTAATCATTAGCAAAATACTGGCATATTTTCAAATTTCAGGAGAAAGTGGAGAAAGCATGCAGAGCAACACCTTGCAAAACATAGGCCATTTGGTTTATTTACACACGTACACACGTACACACTGTTGGGGGGGATTAATTTGTTAGAAACAGCATGATTCTCAGAGGGAGACACAAACTAACACAAACAGACCTGATTAGCACATCATGATTAATGGTTGTGACAGCTCATTTTGAAACTCGCATAGAAACTGTCAGTGCGTGCGTGCGTGTGTGTGTGTGTGTTGGTGTGTTAATGCACATGCTCACGCATACATTGATCAGTTGTTTGTTGTCACTGAAACTTGCTTCATGATATTCAGGCTTACATTCCCATGCATGATCGACAGACTGAGGACAGGAAGTTTTGGATTTGTGCAGATACGTATCACCTCTTATCCAAGAAGCTTTAAGATCACAGTTTTGAGATCCCAGACGCCTTAACGCCCATTTACAATTTGGGTCATTTGATCTGAGCAAGTCACATGACAGGGTGGGGCAAGGTCTCACAATGGGTTCACCTGAAACCTTGGCTAACAGTGACCCACAGCCATTTTTACACCTTGGCTCATGTGATTAGGCAGAAGGTCAGTAGTGGGTTCATGACACTCCCAACGGGGCTTAAAAATCTGGGACTCTCCACCAATTGCTCTTAGAACTGAAGAAGCTTCTCGGATGAAGCACTTTTCTTTCCAAGCTCCTTAGATCAGTGTTTCTTAACCACTGTGCTGTGGCACATAGGTGTGCAGCGCTAGAGATTTATAAGCGATCGCCGCGAGTAACAGAACATATACATTCTCTTCCACTAGAGGGCAGTATAACTACCTGCTCTAATTAAATGGGTTGCCAACTGTAAAACAGAAGAAGAAGAAGATATTAAACAATAGTCATGCTATGAGACAATGCAGCGCATTGTAGCAACAGATAAATATTTGAAAAGAAAAAGTAGTCAATCTGACCTGAGTCCTGGAGCAAATTGTGACCCAGATGAAGGCCCTAGCACGAGTAGTGGTCACAATAAAGCAAAAAAAAGGTATACTGGAGACAAACTGAGCCAATTCGGCTGTACCTGGCATGCAGGGGAAAATGATCAAAATGTTTTCTGTGACATTTTTGTTTGGTGGTGTGCCATGACTCCAAAAGGTTGGGAAACACTGCCTTAGATTACTATAACCTGGATGACAGAGAACCTTCACAGGCATGTGAATGCATATACAGATATATATATATATATATATATATATATTATACTGAACACAATATAATTATATAGGTCTGTGTTTTGTATGACAATACACAAATGGGCCACACTGGTTTTTATAAAAACTGTTTTCATGTGGTTCAAGCAATAAAACTAGGATGAGAACATCACCAAAGCTAGTTACAGCACTAACACAGGGGACAGCTACTAACTTTAAAATGAAAACAATGAAAAATAAAGTACCAAATAAATTTTCTCAACCTCTTAATTCAAATCCTCAGAAAAGGTTTCTGTTGTCAAGTGATGATACAAGGGATGCCCTACAGCGACTACAACATCTCTGATAGTAAAATTGGATTTATTATTGTAATAAATTGCATTTTTTTTTTCATTATGAACTATTATTATAATGGATCAAGATTAAATCCCTATATACTGCAATACTTAGTGGGATCATCTGTTTTCTGACACTTTAAGTACATTCTGCCAATAATACGTGGAACTCATCACTTGTGATGTCATTTCATTTTGTACTTGAATACTTTTCTAATGGCTCTGTTTGTGTTTGTTACCTGTACAGGTTCTTTTTTCTAGTGCGCAGAGTTTTGAAAAACTTGTTTGGGGGGTCTTTACGATATCCTCGCCACAACAATTCCTGAAACGCTGTAGGAGAAGCAGATTGACAGATGCATTGTAGGAAACACTTTTATGATTAACTGGGATTATACGTAGCCTCAGTCGGACTCTTCAGTGTAAAAGCAGAGTTTTTATTCTAACGTCTCTGTATTGTGTTGAATCAAGCTAATGAAAAAAAAAACCTCCACAAAGAAACACTTGTTCATTACAGTGGTTTTGTGAACAAACACAATACAGAGGAGATAATCACACTGCAGAAGGTGTTTCATTGAAGAAGAATATACCATCTACCAATGTACTGTTGTCAGTATCAGGACCGCTATTGTGGTTCAGAAATTATATCTGGAGCTTCTGGGTGGCTCCAGAGATTAGGCCACATTGTGTTGCAGTGACACCACTGATATGAGAAAGGCTTACATTTCATATTGGAGCCAGCATTATCTTTCATTTTTTGTGTCACTTGCTGGGAAGAAACTAATGCAAACTGATCAAAACTAAATAAAAATTCTCATCTTATTGAATAAATAAATAAGAAGCTCTCCTGAATAGTTACTCATGCTGTCTCAGGCCCTGCAGGGCACACATTTTGAACTTCCACACCAACTGTGGAGCGGTCCCTGTAGGTATTAAATATTGATAATGGTGATGTGCAGATGTGCATAGGAGTATGCGTATCACCACCAGGGATACTTTAGAATTTTGGAAGCGTGCAGATAAGAACGTGGGCAAATAAACAGTTTTAAGTTCTTTTTATTCTTTTTACTTTCAGCAAATCCCTTTACTCAGCTCTAACCCTGTAGCTCTAGCCCAATGTCGTTATTAAATAAAGAATTTTAGACAGTGCTTACTGGTCAACTTTATTCTGTCAGTACTGGTGATCGGGATCACCCACCAAATCTTTTATATGGACTCAAGGTGAGTGCATCTACTGCCTTCTTTCTAATTTAGTACTGATAAAGAAATGCAAATGGGCGCAAAGCAAAAGGTGACCTGAGACTGTCCAAGAGACGGGCTCAGGATGAAAGGAGCTACTTGTGAGAAAGTTCATCTCAACATAATATTACACTGAACAATTTTCAATTAAAATAAAGCAGGCCATGAAGTCAAGCCCAAATACAGTCCCTACAGTGCAAACAATTGTTGTGCATCTGCAAGCCACTTTGGAACCCACCAAACGTCCCCAGATCATGTCATGTCACCACTGACACACATTCTGTGTTCCTCTCCCTGCCTCCAGCTTTCTGACTCAAGGCTGCTTTTGTCATCCACAGCTCTGTCGTTGCGCACATTCACACTGTCAAATATAAACACTGCAAGATAGAAACATCTAACTGTAGTTGTGCCAACAAAATAAAACTTTATAGATTTGCTTCCAAGAAGGTTTGTAAAATGAACTAATTTGTCAATTTATATATACGAAGCTCAAAGACATCCAACAACAGTACAACAGTGCAAATTTGGACTGTTGTAGTTTTCAGTTTGTTTTAAATTGCCTCAGAGAGATGTTAACGTGATCGATTTGGAGGCTGTTAAATTGACTTCATTTTAGTGATTTTTAAAAAGTTTGTCCACCCTATTTATATTAATGTGCTTTGGTTTAGAAGTATAAGAAACAACTTTTTAAAAGTGTAGTATAACTCAACTTTAACATTTAATTTAATACTTTGAATTATCACCAACACAGAAAAACATCAGGAAATCACAAGGCAGGATACGCCGGGCCTGACCTCGGTCTAGAAGCATTCAGTGTTACTGCTGCAGACACAAAAAAATCCTCCCTTCTTGGTACTCCACTGTGGTAGCAGCAGTGTTTGTGGGCCATACAAATGCTGTATGAGCAAGCATCAGAGCTGAATACTTTGCAGCATTGTGCTAGTTCTACCTCAGAGGCATCTCGACTGAAAGGAAGACAAACTGCTGTGCAGTATCTTGGAGTCCAGTAAGCCATTTCTTTCTTCCACTGACCTGTAGCTACATCTCCACACCTCAGTGCATTTTATAGTGGTGCTATTGTCCACTTCTGTGTCCAGGCTTATACAGAAACACTGTATTTGCTCCATAGCTTTCTTTTACGTCCTTTGATCACTGACTATTTTGTAGTGGACTTTTTAAATCTCTTCTTCAAACGGCCAGAACTGCAGAGCACGTAGCGCCGTCATGTCTTTAGGTTTGGGGGGTATTGTATGCTAAATAAGTTCTCACAAGTTGAGTCAGGCATGATGGAATTCAGCAGCTTCTGTAGGATACTCTCTCTCACTCCCTCTCTGTGAGTGTGTGAGTGTGAGTCTGTCTTTCTTTAATGTTTCTTTGATGTTTCAATGAAAACGGGTCCCAGCCTTGAGCATCCTGGTCCCAGTGCTGCATTTCTGCACTCGTATGCATTTCCTCAGCATGATGACATTTTTTTAAGAGAAGAAGGAGAAGAAGTAAGATTGCTTGCTTGTGAATTCCTTCATAGTTGGACGTATTCCATTTTAAGATATGTTTCAAGCAATCTTCTAATCCTGGGTTTGTGTGACTCGACTTACCTACTGGATTTATATCTTGCTGAAACTTGGGCAGGTCATACACAGGTTTCAAGTCTTGTGGGATATTTTGCAGTGTGCTTTTGGATCATTATCATGCTGGAACATTCCTCTACCTCAAAACTTCTAGAAATCGGAATTTATTTTGTCAGCCAGTATTTTTGGTATATCCACATGCATGCATGGTGATATCAATATCAATCATATCAGTGTCATCTCTACAACATCTATGCACTTCTCCAGCCTCATGTCATTACACTCCCACCGCTCGCTTCAGTTTTCTTCACAAAGATTATGCGTTAACTATTACTCTCTGTAACTATTACTCTCTGTAACTATTACTCTCTGTAACTATTACTCTCTGTAACTATTACTCTCTGTAGAGTCTTTAGTGGTACTGTGGCTCAGTCTTTGCCTCCTGAATCAGTGACCTCCTGGTCCCTTGGCTATGGTATGGTCAATGACAAATCGGCATCTTCCATGTAAACTATGCACAGGGCCGACTGCTGTCATCTGCTAGCAAGGAGGGTATTTTGTTTTGACATCTTTGTGAAATCTCCTAATCATATTTTTTTAGTTCCTTTGGAAAATAGGCAAAGACCATAGGTCCAGCACTGAGAAGGGTCTGGTATTCAGAGGCCATTTTATGTGTATGTTATTTTAAGTTTAGTCTTCTTAAAGTGAAAAGGTGAAAAAAAAATAATTAGAGCAATTAAAATGCAAACAGGACTACTCACTTCTGTACACAGAGAAATACAAGTTACAGCAAACAATACAAGCAAAAAGAACTTTTGTCCAGTAAACTGGAAGCATTCAGACATAAATATTTCATCAGGTTGGCTCCTTCTTCTCTAATATGACTAAACAGAAATCGCCAAAATAAGCCAGATGAAAAGAGCAGTGATTCAGTCAGCGAGCAGCTTGCCCCACATTTGTGCAACACCTCATTTTGCTGTATCGGTGCAGTGGATGGAAGAGGGTGAAGTTTCTGAGCCACAACCAGACTTCTGGCTCTCCACAATACTTCAGACAGACTGTAAAACTTATCTGATGTTAAACTATTGGTTACCTGATGGGTTTATGCAGTAATAAAAAGATTTGCATAATGCTAACCCTTTAGCCTTTGCGTATGGGGGATGAAATTTCACCTTGCCATTAAAATTAGTATGAGCTGCCAAGAGAAAAGAATCCATTAGGCCTTTACTACATTTGGCCTTCATTGGTTCGTTAGTAGTTAATAGGTGGTCTGCATTTTTAATGATTATTAGATTACGATTATTAACATTTTATGCATCAGGAGGACACAAGATGTCCTGTATCTGTTATCTGGTAGCTATCAGACATCACACACACACTCAAAAATGTGCAATTTACATGATTACATGATGATTTACATGATGATTAGAAGACAGTGAAAATTAGTATTCACTAGGTTTTGATTCTGTTCCGTCCCATCCCATTCCAACACACACATTTACACATGAAGACACATACTGAATGGTAGCCGACACAGAGATAGCAACCTGCTGAGAACACACATAATTTATTAGCAAGAATCTAATCACAGACTCAAATGAGTTCCAATGGAACTCATTAAGACGGCTGATGAAGGGCACATACAATAAGAGAGCATGTGGTGAAGGAGATAGATAGATAGATAGATAGATAATAGATAGATAGATAGATAGATAGATAGATAGATAGATAGATAGATAGATAGATAGATCCCTTTTCTTAGGCAGTAATAAGAATGTATGATAGGAAAATAGTTTAGAACTCCCTTTTTTCTCTTTTTAAAGTGCAGTAATAAGAAAATGTTATGTTGAGGAAAATTTAGTTTGATTTTCTTTCAGCTGCGGCAGGTAATGGTCCAAGTGTGTGTGACCTGGAGACTCTGCAGGAAGTGTAATTTTCTGGAATTCAATGCAGAGTGATGTCATAAAGTAAATACACATATTCAAATGGTGTGACTCTTGAGTTTGCAAGCATAAAAGCTCGTGTATTCATAATTACGAGCAAGCGGGAGACTGATCAACATGCTTTCTGTCGCCGCGATGCAACATCTGCTCACACGGTGTCAGCTGCTTTGTGAAAAAGCAGACTGCAGAGCCCTCCTGGCAGTGTTATTTTCCAAGTCATCTAAGGATAAAATGATTTAGAAAAAACATTCATTGCATCTACTATAAGCAATGAAGCTATTTCCTCGCAAACATCTACACCTGAAGGCAGCAGAGTCTTATTGTACGCACACCAGCCCAGCAGGGAGTCCACCTCATGTAGCAACACACACACACACACACACCCGTCCACCTTTCACCACCAGCAGTGTAAATTGAGGGACGCGGTAATCAGTGGTGTGACTCGGTTGGTAAGTGACGGCATCGATTGTCTGGGATTGAAGAGTCAGTCTTAATACTAGCTGGTTTCAGGAGTGGAGTAGTGTCAGGGTGGGGGACGCCAGAGAGACAAGAGAGCCTTTTGTAACGAAGATGGATGGACAAGACGGATGGAGGGAAAACTGCTCTCCACTCTCATTTGGAAACAACCCGTTTCAATCAAAAGACACCGTGGTTTAGAGACTTGTGATTTAACTGTTGAGTCCCTAGCCGAGGCTAGAATTAAAGCTTGAAAAGTGTTGTACCTTTACAATGGAACTGAGCTCAAAGGTTTTCAGGGTGTTGTGCCCTTGAGGGAGCTCAGTAGTTTTCCAGTTTGGGGATTATAAAGAAAAATAAATCAAATGCAATGGCTAATTTCAGATACAAAGTAAGATGAAGTACGTGGCTTCCTAGATCTTAATTTCTAAATGTGCATGACGACAAACATAGGCACACAAAAAAGACCTAAGTGTAGAAAAGTTTTTGATAAGATAAGATAAGATAACTCTTTATTGTCATTGCACAGTCATACATAGTACAGTAGTACAATGAAATTGGAAAAAAACTGTCCTACGTCGGCACTACATATAACACAACACGACACGATATGACACATCACAACGTAACAAACAACACAACACAGTATATTAACTTGGTATAAAAAAGAAGAATAAGTGTATGTGTATTGCACACTGTTATTATTGCACCTTGTTATAAATATAAATATTATTGTTATCGTTTTAAACATTGTTACCTCCCCCTAAAAAGTCCAGGGAGGTATCCAGTCAGGTCAGCTATTTACATTGATCAGGGCTATTGCCCTGTTGTAAAAGCTGTCCTTGAGTCTATTTGTTGATCTTGCTTGATACAAAAAAGTAGCTGCAATGCATTTGTTGTCAAATTAACCAGGAGCACAAAAGAACACAGTTTTACTCGAATTATTCTAAATTCAATTTGTGGTCATTCAGTTAGCGTTTATTGGATTAGTCTGTATTTATGAAGCAGCGATTGTAGTCAGAGAGGGATTAGCACCAAATGTGGAAGGTAATCTGCCATATACAGTGCTATTTTAGTATTGGGGGGAGCATGCAACATCCATGATAATCTATGCGGGTATCTTAACATTACACAAAACTAGAGGAGCAGAAAAACATGCCCGTCTTGTCTCAGCCTTCCATCAGATTTTCAAGACACTTTGTCATTGCTTTTCAGCCCTGCGGGTGGTCTTTGTTTGTCCTTCAAGCTTGGGTCCTCTACAAGTGGCCTGGGAGCTTAGGGTCTTGCACTGTATCTTAGCTGTTCCTAGAACTGCACTCATCTGTGGTCAAACAGTTGAAAGAGGGGAAAGATGATCAAGACGGCAGGGGTAAAGTTGCCAGAAAGCTGAATATCACATCTCCAAGACAGCTACACGTACCTGGATATCTGGCAGGCAAGCAGCAAATATGGCGAAGATGAAGATACTTACAGAAGACAAGAAAGGTTCTGAGAAGCCAGCTAAATGGTAGGAATAAGATCCAATATAATACCCAGCTGAAATAATAAGCTGACCACAGGAGGAGTTGGATGTCACTGGTGTCAAGACACAAAAACTCCTCTTAACCCAAGGTCCAGCACCCTGAAGCTCTATGAGCAATGGAAGGAGGTTGGGTTAGGATTAATGCATGACAGAGTCCCACAATGCAGGATGAAACACAGAGCATCCATGAATACATCAGGAAGATGTCCCACTGAGATGAGCTGCTCAAAAAATGCCTCAGGCAGCTGCAGACAGATGGTGATGATGACTAGGAGGAGGAACTATCAACCAAACCAGTGCATGGGATGTAGCATTGACAGAAAGAGCTGACATCGAGAAATCCTAACAGTTGCTAGAAAATTCCAGCACTAAAGAACACAGAGGGTCTGATCATGGGAGCATAACAGCCCCCAGGACCAGATTCATAGAGGCAGCATTGTACCACAGCCAACATGACCCAAGTTGCAGACTGTATAGAGACAATCCATCAGGATGTACTCTGTGACAGTGGATACTGAAATGAACAACCAAACGGATGGAATAGTGCAGAGGAACATCTGCCCCACATATGGACTACAAGCCAACAAGTCCCGATGGGAGACACCACCAAAGGTGCTTGAGAACAACAGGGCTAAGGTCCTCTGGGACTTTGAGTTCCACAGACATCCAGCTGCTGACCAATCAACCACACTTAGTGCTGCTTTGCAAGGAGCAGAAGACTGCAGTTGTGATCGATGTGGGAATCCCAACAGACAGCAACATCAGAAAGAAGGAACATTAAAAATACAGAAGTACCAAAGACGGAAGGAACAACTGGATCCAGATGCGGAAGAGAAGATGTCCAAAGTGTACCCAGAGGCAATAGGTCCCAGTAGTAATTAGAAGCTGTAACCTTCAAACTGGAAGAGCAGTTCCAACAGATTCCAGACGCAACATCAGTGATCTCTGCAGAAGAGTGCAGTCCTAGGAGCAGCTAACATACTGGACCCTCAAACTCGCAGGTCTCTGGTGGAGGACGTGAAGACTTGAGCTTAAAGATTTCACACACACCACCCCCCAGGCTGTGAGAGGGAGATTTTTGAGAGAGAAAGACAGAGAGAGAGAAATCTCTTCATTTATACTGTTTTAGCAATTAACTAACTGTACCAAATATGTATGTAAACTGAGTGTTTTTGTGGACTTTCAGACACATAGTGTTTTTCACATTTACCTCTTAAAAACACTAATTATGATTTTGTCACTGCAGACTTGTTTGTGTCTCCATGTTCGCGGGTGTCTCAGGAGTGCTGGCTGCCAGGCTGCATTCAGTCATTTCACACTCTGCAAGTCTCCTGGGGGTACACTGGGGAAACAAACACACACAGTACATTCATACAAATGAAAACCTGAGATTTTATCATAGTCACAAACTGGGACTTGCAAGTAAGTCAGCTACACACAGATAATTATCATGTTGTTTCTTTGTGCATGCTGTATTCAGAAAGAAATGCCCACCCAGCACTCAGCACTAACAGATAGAAATAGATCTTATTCCATTCCCTCCCTTCTTGGCTAAAACATTGAAATTATATTGCGGATTGATAATAGCAGCTTACCCTTAGCTACATGTTGATGCAGAATTACACAATATAATGATATTTTTGAAATTAGACAAGAAGAAGAAATCCCCCAAACATTTTCCTACTCCTCAAACTTTGTGAAAACATTAAATAACAAAGAGCAAAACCAACATTCACCAAAAGTCAAGCAAAAAGTACATGACTTCTTTGAGAGGGGCCATCTCCAAGTTAAGATCTGAGACAAAAAGCCGACCTCAAAATAGCTACCAGTCGTGCACAGCAGGCATGCTTTAATCTAAGTTGGCTAATTTGTTTTTTCCTTCTAGCAAGGTGGAAAAGAGTTCAGGCGCCGCTGAGAAGCCTTTCATGCCCGAGTGCTTAAATTAGAAGAGATCCATTTTATTTATAGAGACCCGTTTAGTGTAAATGTTAGATGTGCTCAGTTTGATTCGGTTTAATTACAATGCAGACATTCGGTCTAGAGGAGGTTTTGGTCGGTAGGACAGGTGGAGGCTGCTACCTCGGGTTATATAGTCAAGT
>NW_024582546.1:729550-775468 GCF_018398535.1 Haplochromis burtoni
ATGATGATTTAGCCTTCCGCTGCGAAATTGTTAATAAATATACTATTCGTGTCTTTCATGAGAGTTATAGGATTTAGTTATCATTGTTTTAAACATGCCTGTATAACAAACTTGAGAGCTTTTCTTCTGCAACTGCCTCAAAAGATGTCACAGGGAGGTATCCAGGTCTAGGTCGGGGATCTGGGTTCGGTATTTAATTTGATTTCCAGGTGGATCTGTCGCGTCCTGCTTTGAATAAGTGTCCTGAGCTCTCTTTTTGTTGTATGAGAGTTTTGTGTTGGCCTTGTTTGATGTGCAGTCCCAAAAAGATGAGTTAGCTGCAATTGCCATTTTGCTTGTACAATATATGCAATCAGTTGTAGCCATAACATAAAGAACCACTACTCAGATGTGGTGAACGCTCAGAAGATTATGTGACGTAAGTAAAGTATAATTGTGAATCAGGCTTCTTCTCAGTTCACAGTAGCGCGTCTGTAATTAATTGGGTTAGTGCCTGCTGAATTGTAGTAGTGAGAAAGAGAGCGTAGGGTTGTCAGGAGGACTCTGCAGGATTAGCACTCACAGACACTATGTGAGGACTCAGTCGAGTTGTATTCGGTCTAGTGATCTCTTGTACCATCGCCATATAGGGTGTCAATTGATTGGAAGGTTATATGAGTAGGACGGGAGTGGGTTATGCACCTTCTCATACAGCACCGTCCAATGCATAATCTACTAAAGAAAAAAAAAAAAAGTAATAGGTGTGTCCAATCGTGGCATTATCCGTAGCTTTTCCTCACTTTCACTGGTAACTAGCAGGAAGATTATAGTAATCTTCGAAGACATTAGTCAACTCGCTCATTTAACTGACGAATGAAGCAGCTGCAAATATCTTGCGGTAGTATAACTTTTTAACTTTACATGTCAAAAAATAGAGAAGAGCCCACGCAAATTTAACTCCCAATATAGCCCGTCACAGGTGTGCCATAGCCTTACCCAGCTAGATTTTGCAGTAATGACTCTACCAGTCCTGTCTTTCAAGTGTCTTCAGAAGACATACACTCGTGCGCGTTTGTCGAAGTTCCGGTCTTTGATTATGACTAGCTCCTCTCCGTCAGCTGTCGCTGGTCTTCTTATCCAGCTAGGGCAGGCGGAGATTAGGGTCCTTGCACCTTCAGCCATTTTCAGCTAAGATTTGGTTTCTCTAGACTGACTATCATCTTGGTGGTATAAACAGTTGCAGAGGGGGAAGATGATAAGACGGATCAAGCGGTAAAGTTGCCCGAAAGCTGAATATACATTCTCCATGACCTCATGCTACAACGTACTGATGCATTATCTGGCAGCTCGCAATGTAGATGGCAATAAGTATTAGGCGACAAGAGAGATAGAAGATACTGTACACATCTCCAAGACAGCTACACGTACCTGGATATCTGGCAGGCAAGCAGCAAATATGGCGAAGATGAAGATACTTACAGAAGACAAGAAAGGTTCTGAGAAGCCAGCTAAATGGTAGGAATAAGATCCAATATAATACCCAGCTGAAATAATAAGCTGACCACAGGAGGAGTTGGATGTCACTGGTGTCAAGACACAAAAACTCCTCTTAACCCAAGGTCCAGCACCCTGAAGCTCTATGAGCAATGGAAGGAGGTTGGGTTAGGATTAATGCATGACAGAGTCCCACAATGCAGGATGAAACACAGAGCATCCATGAATACATCAGGAAGATGTCCCACTGAGATGAGCTGCTCAAAAAATGCCTCAGGCAGCTGCAGACAGATGGTGATGATGACTAGGAGGAGGAACTATCAACCAAACCAGTGCATGGGATGTAGCATTGACAGAAAGAGCTGACATCGAGAAATCCTAACAGTTGCTAGAAAATTCCAGCACTAAAGAACACAGAGGGTCTGATCATGGGAGCATAACAGCCCCCAGGACCAGATTCATAGAGGCAGCATTGTACCACAGCCAACATGACCCAAGTTGCAGACTGTATAGAGACAATCCATCAGGATGTACTCTGTGACAGTGGATACTGAAATGAACAACCAAACGGATGGAATAGTGCAGAGGAACATCTGCCCCACATATGGACTACAAGCCAACAAGTCCCGATGGGAGACACCACCAAAGGTGCTTGAGAACAACAGGGCTAAGGTCCTCTGGGACTTTGAGTTCCACAGACATCCAGCTGCTGACCAATCAACCACACAATGTGAGAAGCTAAGGTCCTCTGGACTTTGTCCAAGAAGTGTGAAACCATGCTCGAGAGAGAAACTGCAGTTGTGATCGATGTGGGAATCCCAACAGACAGCAACATCAGAAAGAAGGAACATTAAAAATACAGAAGTACCAAAGACGGAAGGAACAACTGGATCCAGATGCGGAAGAGAAGATGTCCAAAGTGTACCCAGAGGCAATAGGTCCCAGTAGTAATTAGAAGCTGTAACCTTCAAACTGGAAGAGCAGTTCCAACAGATTCCAGACGCAACATCAGTGATCTCTGCAGAAGAGTGCAGTCCTAGGAGCAGCTAACATACTGGACCCTCAAACTCGCAGGTCTCTGGTGGAGGACGTGAAGACTTGAGCTTAAAGATTTCACACACACCACCCCCCAGGCTGTGAGAGGGAGATTTTTGAGAGAGAAAGACAGAGAGAGAGAAATCTCTTCATTTATACTGTTTTAGCAATTAACTAACTGTACCAAATATGTATGTAAACTGAGTGTTTTTGTGGACTTTCAGACACATAGTGTTTTTCACATTTACCTCTTAAAAACACTAATTATGATTTTGTCACTGCAGACTTGTTTGTGTCTCCATGTTCGCGGGTGTCTCAGGAGTGCTGGCTGCCAGGCTGCATTCAGTCATTTCACACTCTGCAAGTCTCCTGGGGGTACACTGGGGAAACAAACACACACAGTACATTCATACAAATGAAAACCTGAGATTTTATCATAGTCACAAACTGGGACTTGCAAGTAAGTCAGCTACACACAGATAATTATCATGTTGTTTCTTTGTGCATGCTGTATTCAGAAAGAAATGCCCACCCAGCACTCAGCACTAACAGATAGAAATAGATCTTATTCCATTCCCTCCCTTCTTGGCTAAAACATTGAAATTATATTGCGGATTGATAATAGCAGCTTACCCTTAGCTACATGTTGATGCAGAATTACACAATATAATGATATTTTTGAAATTAGACAAGAAGAAGAAATCCCCCAAACATTTTCCTACTCCTCAAACTTTGTGAAAACATTAAATAACAAAGAGCAAAACCAACATTCACCAAAAGTCAAGCAAAAAGTACATGACTTCTTTGAGAGGGGCCATCTCCAAGTTAAGATCTGAGACAAAAAGCCGACCTCAAAATAGCTACCAGTCGTGCACAGCAGGCATGCTTTAATCTAAGTTGGCTAATTTGTTTTTTCCTTCTAGCAAGGTGGAAAAGAGTTCAGGCGCCGCTGAGAAGCCTTTCATGCCCGAGTGCTTAAATTAGAAGAGATCCATTTTATTTATAGAGACCCGTTTAGTGTAAATGTTAGATGTGCTCAGTTTGATTCGGTTTAATTACAATGCAGACATTCGGTCTAGAGGAGGTTTTGGTCGGTAGGACAGGTGGAGGCTGCTACCTCGGGTTATATAGTCAAGTATAAAGTGGGATAGCAGCAGTTTGAGGTATTTCTGCCAATGTTGTGCACTGCAGAAATATCTCTGCCCAGTACTGTGGTTGTGAGGCACATTCGGTTTAATTTACAGCACAAGTGTGTCTTTTATTTGTCAGTGCATTTTTCAAGGTGGGGTAAAAGTTAATCCAGATTGTTTGAAGAAGCAGAGGTCACTCCGCAGATATTAGCAGTATTAGATCAACGGAAGCATTCCTCGTTAAAGAAGACAGAGCCAACCGGGTGAATTTATCCAAACCAGTTCACTATTCTTTTAACTAGTAGCTACTGTAGCTGTTAAAAGAGAGCAGTACATAAGTCTTAATCGTACATAGTTGATTAAGATTTTCATTTAGGCAGCAATTTTACATGTTTTTCATATAAAAATTATTTGGCTTTGAATGTATGTACAAACAAAATCTTTTCTGGTTTATTTTCTTGATTATCACACACGTTGCATTTTACAGCTCAGCTACTTGTTAAACTGAAATTATCTGTAATCCCAAAAGGCCATTTGGAGAAGTACTACCCAGTAAGTCAAATGTGATTTGGTGGTCAGTCGTGGCTTACAGTAGATGTTGATGCAGTTTGTCACCAACCTGTTCCCGGGTTGGCAGTTTGATTCCCATTAAATTAAATTATTTAAAGTTAAAATTCATAACAACAGAAACCTCAAAGTGCTTTGTACTGCAACATAAAGCCTATAATATTAACCCTATAATATATATAAACCCTATAATATCAGAATCAGAATCAGAATCGTGTTTATTGGCCAAGTATAAGTGCAGACACATACGGGAATTTGGTTCCGGTAGATGGTGGCTCTCAAGCACAGCAATGTAAATCACACACACACACACGTGTCTATATATACACATTACACATACATACACAAAGCTGTGTAAACCAACTATAAATAACGAATCTAACTTATATACATAAAATACAGAAATGAATGAGGTGGAATGAATACTACAAAATGTACATAAGGTGCAGCTGCAGTCTGGCAGTGGGAGCAGTGTGACAGGTCAACTGTTAAGAAGGGAGATGGCGAGGGGAAAGAAACTGTTCCTGTGTCGGGTGGTCCTGGTCTGCAGGCTTCTGTACCGTCTGCCAGAGGGCAGCAGATCAAAAAGTCTGTGTGCAGGGTGTGAGGGGTCTGCGATGATTTTCCCTGCCCGTTTCCTGGTTCTTGAGAGGTACAGATCCTGGATGGAGGGCAGGGGGCGTGCCGATGATCCTTTCTGCTGCCCGTACAGTCCGCTGCAGTCTGCTCCTGTCCTGTTTAGTGGCTGCTCCATACCAGACTGTGATGGAGGAGCACAGGACAGACTCAATGACCGCAGTGTAGAACTGGATCAGCAGCTCCTGTGGGAGACTGTACTTCCCCAGTTGTCTCAGGAAGTACATCCTCTGCTGGGTCTTTTTGAGGATGGAGTTGATGTTGGTCTCCCACTTCAGGTCCTGGGAGATGGTTGTACCCAGGAACTTGAAGGTCTTCACAGTTGACACAGGGCTGTCTGATATGGTGAGGGGGAGCAGAGTTGAGGGATGTCTCCTGAAGTCCACTGTCATCTCTACAGTCTTAAGAGTGTTCAGCTCCAGATTGTGCTGACTGCACCAGAGTACCAGCCGCTCAACTTCCTGCCGGTATGCAGACTCATCACCATCTTGAATGAGGCCAATGACAGTGGTGTCATCTGCAAACTTTAGGAGTTTGACAGCCGAGTTCTTGGAGGTGCAGTCGTTAGTGTAGAGGGAGAACAGTAGTGGTGAGAGGACACATCCTTGAGGGGCACCAATACTGAGGGACCGGGTTTCAGAGGTGATCTCCCCCAGCCTCACTTGTTGCTTTCTGTCTGTCAGGAAGCTGGTGATCCACTGACAGGTAGCTGGTGACACGCTGAGCTGGGAGAGTTTGGAGGAAAGAAGTTCAGGCACAATGGTGTTAAAAGCCGAACTAAAGTCCACAAACAGGACCCTGGCATAAGTTCCCGGGCGGTCAAGGTGTTGCAGGATGTAATGCAGCCCCATGTTCACTGCATCATCCACTGACCTGTTTGCCCGGTAGGCAAACTGCAGAGGGTCCAGCTGGTGGCCTGTAATGTCTTTCAGATGGGCTAACACCAGTCGTTCGAAGGATTTCATGACCACAGACGTCAAGGCGACAGGTCTGTAGTCATTCAGTCCTGTGATGGTGGGTTTCTTGGGAACAGGGATGATGGTGGAGCGTTTGAAGCAGGAGGGAACTTCACACAGCTCCAGGGATCTGTTGAAGATGCGAGTAAAGATGGGAGCCAGCTGTTCAGCACAGGTTTTGAGGCAGGAGGGTGAGACGCCGTCTGGTCCGGGGGCTTTCCTGGGCTTCTGTTTCTGGAATAGTCGGCTCACATCCTGAGTGTGTATTCTGAGTTTCAGGGAGGAGGAAAGGGGGGTGAGAGGTGTGGTGGAGGTCGTTGAGTCTGGATTGGAGAGGGTGGTGGTGGTCGTTGAGTCTGATTGGGGAGGGTGGGGTGGTCGTTGAGTCTTGATTGGGGAGGGGCAGGGTGAAGGGGGGAGAGGTGGAAGGTGTGTTGGGGGTCAATGTCTGAAGCAATGTCCCTGGGGAGGGGAGGGTGGGGCGTGGGAGTCTGTCCGTCTCAAACCTGCAATAGAAAGTGTTTAACTCGTTGGCCAGGTCTTTGTTTGCTTCAATAGTGGGTGGGGGGCGTCTGTAGCTGGTGATTTCCTGCAGGCCCCTCCACACTGACGCAGGGTCGTTGGCTGAGAGCCGTTCTTCCAGCTTCTGGGAGTAGATGCTTTTAGCTGCTTTGATCTCCTTGGTCAGTGTGTTCCTGGCTTGCTTGTACAGGGCCCTGTCACCACTTCTGTAGGCGTCCTCCTTGGCCTTACGAAGATGTTGGAGTTTAGGAGTGAACCATGGTTTATTGTTGTTGTATGTGCAAAAGGTCTTTGTTGGCACACACACGTCTTCACAGAAACTGATGTATGATGTCACAGTGTCCGTGAGCTCATCTAGGTTCTCAGATGCAGCTTCAAAAACAGTCCAATCAGTGGAGTCAAAACAGTCCTGCAGTTCCTGCTTTGCTGCGTTAGTCCACTTCTTCACAGTTTTGACTACAGGCTTGGCACGTTTGAGTTTTTGCCTATAAACTGAACTAGGCATGCTAAAAATTAGAGATGCAAATTCCCAAGCAGTGACTTAATGGCTTGCACTATTGGGTCAGCATGACACCAAAAGGTCTTTAGCAAGCATAAAAAAAATTAAATTCCTTTCCTGATTTTATAGTGACCCAAAAAAGAGAAGCCAATTACAAAAAAAATGACTTTTCTTCACAGTCCTTGCTAGCAATCAGTGTTTTGGACCATCTCAAGGTTTTTCAGGGGACTTTTAGAACAACCTGGCCAAAATGAATTGCATTCATGCAGAAGTAATGAATGCACAACTCACTTTTAGCATAGAAACAGGCCCCACAAAACACTACTTTGACCCCACATATAGAAACCATTATTTTACCTAGACATTAGATACTGAATGAATGAAGATTATTGAATGTATGTACTGAAGGAGTCCTCACATTATTACCAGAGAAACATATCAAGGTGTGTTTCGGAGATTTTTAGTGCCAAACGCAGTAACCATAAGTTTGTCGAAATTTTAGAGGTTGCCCAGGCCTGCCTGTAATTTAAGTAATCGATTTGTGTCATCTGAGGTATGCTAACCAGCAGTTCAGCTGTTAACAAACCTCTGTCCTCCACAGATATGAGCCACTATTTAACTATTTAGATCACAATAAAGTGCTAATCTGGCTGCATGTCGTCGCTCTAAATTTGCCTTGGGAATGTACAAAACGTCTACATGTTATCCTGCTCTTTCCATCGTGCTCTTTATCTTTGTTGCTGTCATATTGGTCACCCCCTTATCTCTCTCACTCTCTCCCTCATTTTCATTTCTCTTTCTCTTTGTACAGCAATGGAAAAAGTGATTAGCACACTTAAACGGCATGAGAGACACCCAGAGCCTATGGGTGAATTGTTCCGCCATAATTTCTTTGTTAATTGCTTCTCTGGGGAGGCATGAGAGTAAAAGAAGCCCACGGGTAACTAAGTCTGCCACACTTACACACTGGCCTGCTTTGGGGAGACAGTCATTTCCACTCCACGTAACGCTCCTCCCCCTGCCTATTAACTTGTTCCTCCTCCCTATTTTTTTGTTTTGGAGACCTGCCTGGGATTCCCATTAACCTTGCCACCACTTTTCCATTTTCGTCTTTCCTCACGTGCACGTTACACATCTGTTTCAAATCTTTTCTTGCTTTAAAATACTCCTTATCTCATTTCTACACTACAGTGATTTTTTTTGCCCTACTACTTTACACTGTCTTCCACCTTCCTTCCTGCTTTGTTATTCCCACCGTCTTTACCATCACATCCCACCTTGACAGCGAAATGTACATTAAAGCCTGCCCGCATCCTCTCGTCTCTGACTTATAGTACTTGATAGATAAAGTATCTATAGGCATGCGAGACAGCCATCAGGAAGAAAATGAAATGCCACGAGGCGGCAGGCATCATTTCTGTTTCTGGCTTGCGGTGCATGATGTACCTTGTTTCTCAGACTGAGAGCAAATGGAAGTTTTAAAAATGAAAACCACTTGCTTTATGTGATCCTGCTTTGATGTTTCTACTAGAATGCTTGTAGCTCTGTTTAAAATGAGACACTCTGCTATGTAAGTCAATAGCACTAAGCTTGAAAATGTATTGTGAGTTGAAAATGTGTAGATGAACAGTCATTTCTGCTACACTTTAAAATGCATGTGTGGGATTTTGTGAGTTGAGTAGCTGGTTCGGTTTCAGCAGAGGATGAGGTCAGGTTGTCTTGTTCTTCAGCTTTTATTCCATGTCATCTTTTGTTACTCTTTTTTTTTTTACAACCCTCTGTAGCCACAGCTGTAACACAAGCACTGCAGTGAAGCTTTTTCCTCAATATTGCGCTTGTTAACTTTGGTTGGAGAAATGTTACTGATTTCAAACTGGAAAGCTACTGTTCACCATTACAGGTCATTCTTGTTGCTTACACATTGTTGCTTATCTGAAAAAGAATCAAAAAAGTACTTCTTATAATCCAGAGTTGGACAAAGTCTTCGACCAGGATGTGTCTCAAAACTCATACACAAAGCTGTATCATATCTACAGTGGCTTGCAAAAGTATTGGGCCCCCTTGAACTTTCCCACATTTTGTCACATTACAGCCACAAACATGAATCAATTCCACGTGAAAGACCAACACAAAGTGGTGCACACGTGAGAAGTGGAACAAAATCACACATGATTCCAAACATTTGTTACATATAAATAACTGCAAAGTGGGGTGTGCGTAATTATTCAGCCCCTTTGGTCTGAGTGCAGTCAGTTGCACATAGACGTTGCCTGATGAGTGCTAATGACTAAACAGAGTGCACCTGTGTGTAATCTAATGTCAGTACAAATACAGCTGCTCTGTGACGGCCTCAGAGGTTGTCTAAGAGAATATTGGGAGCAACAACACCATGAAGTCCAAAGAACACAGCAGACAGGTCAGGGATAAAGTTACTGAGAAATTTAAAGCAGGCTTAGGCTACAAAAAGATTTCCCAAGCCTTGAACATCCCACGGAGCACTGTTCAAGCCATCATTCAGAAATGGAAGGAGTATGGCACAACTGTAAACCTACCAAGACAAGGCCGTCCACCTAAACTCACAGGCCGAACAAGGAGAGCGCTGATCAGAAATGCAGCCAAGAGGCCCATGGTGACTCTGGACGAGCTGCAGAGATCTACAGCTCAGGTGGGGGAATCTGTCCATAGGACAACTATTAGTCGTGCACTGCACAAAGTTGGCCTTTATGGAAGAGTGGCAAGAAGAAAGCCATTGTTAACAGAAAACCATAAGAAGTCCCGTTTGCAGTTTGCCACAAGCCATGTGGGGGACACAGCAAACATGTGGAAGAAGGTGCTCTGGTCAGATGAGACCAAAATGGAACTTTTTGGCCAAAATGCAAAACGCTATGTGTGGAAAACTAACACTGCACATCACTCTGAACACACCATCCCCACTGTCAAATATGGTGGTGGCAGCATCATGCTCTGGGGGTGCTTCTCTTCAGCAGGGACAGGGAAGCTGGTCAGAGTTGATGGGAAGATGGATGGAGCCAAATACAGGCATACTTGGAAGAAAACCTCTTGGAGTCTGCAAAAGACTTGAGACTGGGGCGGAGGTTCACCTTCCAGCAGGACAACGACCCTAGAACATAAAGCCAGGGCAACAATGGAGATGGTTTAAAACAAAACATATCCATGTGTTAGAAGGCCCAGTCAAAGTCCAGATCTAAATCCAATCCAGAATCTGTGGCAAGATCTGAAACTGCTGTTCACAAACGCTGTCCATCTAATCTGACTGAGCTGGAGCTGTTTGCAAAGAAGAATGAGCAAAGATTTCAGTCTGTAGATGTGCAAAGCTGGTAGAGACAGACCCTAAAAGACTGGCAGCTGGAACTGCAGCAAAAGGTGGTTCTACAAAGTATTGACTCAGGGGGCTGAATAATTACGCACACCCCACTTTGCAGTTATTTATTTGTAAAAAATGTTTGGAATCATGTATGATTTTCGTTCCACTTCTCACGTGTACACCACTTTGTGTTGGTCTTTCACGTGGAATTCCAATAAAATTGATTCATGTTTGTGGCTGTAATGTGACAAAATGTGGAAAAGTTCAAGGGGGCCGAATACTTTTGCAAGCCAGTGTATATCTAAGATTAGTTCATAAAAGAGATAATATAACAAGGAGGTTTGGATAGATGGATGGGTCAAAGAGGTGCCTGACCTTGACAGCCAAGATCACTGTTACAGTGTTTAAAAAACCAAGAATATGTCAAATATTTTTTTTAAGTTTCTGCTGACTTAAGAGGAGTGTCAGCTTCAACGTTTTCTGCATTATGTATGCACACGTTTCCATGCAGTTAAATAAAAGGGCTCTTCTGACATGTATTGAGGAAATGCAGAAAGTGATCCTACCTCTGGAAGGTGTGCAGGTATCTGTGGACATTTCCCAGGCATTGCATGGATCAGTAGGTAGGAGTGAGTCTAAAATTCTTAGAGGACCGTAATAGAAGACTTCCAGGTGCTTGGAATATGTAGGAACAGTCTTGACTAAACTGAGCTGGATTTTTTTAAATAGCTTTCAAATGGAGCACTTGTACATTTGTGAATGACCAAGCAGTTATTAAAGATCCTTTTCACCATTCATCGAGGGACAGAGTGATAAATTCTATTCCATTCTTAGTCTAAAGCTGTGAAATGACTAAAACGCAGAAGTTCCATATATTTCTTAATATGCAGGTACAGTATACATTGGATGTGATTTCAAGGGTCAGTATGGACAGATGTTGAGGGAAAAATACTTGAGGCCCTGAGAGCTTTAAATCCAATCATTATTACAGGGGTTAGGGAATCAGTATGAACTGACAATTGTAGTACCGCTAAAATGACCTTCCATTTAGAAACACCGCTTCTGCCCCTTCAAGTAAGGCAATTACCCTGAAAGAGCTCTGACCAATGGCAGGAGATGGCAGGCAGTTATTGTGGGCTCCCACCTGTGAATAAGTGTGAATAGAAAGGCAGCTGAAAAACAGCAAGGGCACTCAGTCAAACTTCCACATGCAGATGAAAGGTTACATCGGAAGAGTTTTCCAGAGTGTCTTATTCTCTAAAGATTCAGCATTTAGCAAGAGTGGCATGGAGATTCTTTTGGACGATGTTAGGCATTAGTCCATTTTCACACTTCAAAAGATCAGGAACAAAAAGAGTAACCCGTGGGGTTAAAGGACGGCAGCTCGCTGGTGCACATGCCCGAGAGTAAGTTGTCAGAACTCCTAGCTCTAGCATCTATAAAGAATGCATGCAATCTAAATGACAGGGTTGCTGTGGTGATAACCTTCCCTGGTTTGCGTCTTTGCAAAGTAAAATTTAATATGTTCAAATCAGAGATCTTTTAATTATCCAGGTATGTACACAGCAAATAGGTGACCTTTGGTGAGTGTTACTGTTATTTAGTTAGATGGCTGTGACCTTTACTGGCAACAGAGAGAGAGGGGCTCTGTGCATGGATACTGAGGGGAGGTTTAAGAAAAAACAATTCACACATTTAGTTTTAAGAAATGAGATTCTGTTTAATAAAGATTCTCACAACAGACTCAGAAAAAAAGCACATATCATCATTCAGTTGTTTACGCTCCCACCTAGACCAAAACCATTTGCATATATTAATTCAAACCACATGTGTGACTGTATGCAGTAACAGCTTTTGGGAAGACTCAGCTTTTCTCACAAAAAACATTTCATAAATAACTGGAACTAAACGCAGACTGACTCTGAAGGTTTCTTAGTTCTTAGTGGGACCAGTCAGGCAGAAGTAATGACACTGGTCCTGGTACCATAATGATAATAAATTATTTTTTAAAAGGTATCCAATTCGTGCACTATAACTGTCTCTTGACCTTTTTTTTTTTACACAATATTTACACTAGAACCCTGCAATGATGTTGCTGCCTATGTGAAGTTTCTCTGGTGGAAGTTGGAAAAGCACCAAAGCTGAGCTCCATAAAGAGCTCTGCATATTGTCAATACACTATACAGTATGAGCAAACATATAGGTCCCTCTAAACATTACACCTACAGGAGCTTTCATGAAACCCGGGTGTAAATCCATAGACATTAATATGTAGTCGGTCTCTCCTTTGCAGTTATAGGAGCGTGTGCTCGTCTGAGAAAGCTTTTTACAAGATTTTGAAGAGTTTCTATGGGATTTTCTGTCCGTTCAACTAGAAAAGCATTTGTGAGGTCAGACACTGATGTTCTCCCTTCTAGTTCATCCCAAAAGTGTTCGAGGTCAGACCTCTCTGTGGGCCAGTCAAGTTCTTTCACACCAAACTCATACAACCATGCCTTTATGGGCATTGCTTTGTGCACAGGGGGACAGTTCCCCAAACAGTTCCCACAAAGCTGGAAGAATATAAATGTCAAAATGTCTGGGCATGAGCTAAAGTCTTAAGATTTCCCTTAAGTGGAACTAAGAGGCCCAGGCCAATCCCAGAAAAACAACACCACAGCATTATCGCTCCTCCACCAAACTTTACAGTTAGCACAGTGCAATCAGACAGGTACTGTTCTCCTGGTAGTTGCCAAACCCATACTCATCCATCAGACTGGCAGATGGAGAAACATGGTCCTTTTTTGTCCATGTATTGTACCACCCACGCGGCATTTAATGCAACGATTATACAAGACTACATGTAAAAATCTCGCAGAAACCATAAAGTCACGACTCTCTCTGAGGGATCCGTGAAAACCGCTGCACAAGCTTGCACTATTCCTGAACCTGCTGCAATTCTTTGGCAGTCTTCACTTTGGTATTGTCCCTGAATGACCCAAAGAACAAAGCTTTGATCACTCTGCTGGTTAACCTTTGAGGCTGATGATCTCTCATACACCCAGAAGCTTATCTCTGAGCCCCAGAGGAGCAGCTTGATTCACACGTCCACTGAGAATTCATCACTGCAGGTGCAAACGACTAAATATATACATATGCTAAGTGCTCAGAAGCTAATGTTTGTTGCAGACTTGAAGAACAGAACAGCGCTGTGCTATAATGAAGTTAGCTTTCTGCATATTGTATATGTGTATCAGTATTTGGGGAGCAGGAACTGTGGCCCAGGAACCAGAGCTGCATGTATGATCCCAACTTCATTTGCATGATATGCCTCAGAGGTCCTCTAAAGAAAACACTATATAATTATTTCAAAAATGTATTTATCCATTATGTTATATTTTTACATAATCAGCACATTTCCAACACAATAAGGTATTTGAATGCGTAATGAGAGCCATTGTTATTGCTTTCTGCAGATTAAACACTCTATTTCTTCTTAAACTGCGATTAAAGTTTGTTCAAAGCATGGATGCTTTTGCCAAGTACATTTTGAGCAGTACTCATTTACGATGCTATATTTCAGAAGAAAACGCTCATCGACAGTTAGGTTATGTTTTAATGTGCAGGCAGAGATTTTTATTGGGATTAGTGGCTCCTTACTCCATAGCTTGTCCTTCTACAGACTTAAGGATATTGAAATATTAGTGTGTTTTTATGTATAGGTGCACATTTGGCTGTCTGCATTCTTCATGCTCTGACTCCCTGGCCCAATACGATGTGAAAAATTAAAGAATGCAACCTTTAAACTGCCTAAAGTTCATTTCATCACTGTACCCAGACATTCAGACAGGACCAGAAATGACGGTGTGGCAGCACCTTGTCACCGATGGCCCTGCTTGCATCTGATGTTCACCTTTTTAATCTGAAGGCCTTGAAGAGGCACACACTCACACACACTCTGAAACAAAGACATGTAATCAGTTTATATGAATGCAAAAGTGCGTGTTTCCCAGACAAATGTGTATTTGCATATGCAGGGTTTTCTTCTCTTTCTCGCATTCATCCATTCCTCATCTTCAAACGTACACATAGGTGCACACACACACATGCTCCGTTCCTCTGCGAGAGTGGAGTAAATCAGTGAGTGGATTTTCAGTGAGTCATAGTGACAGGACAGACAGGACAGATAGATGATGGGAAGGAGGAGAAGATGAAAACTGAAAATGGATTTTCGAAGTCCAAGCATGTACACCACCTCCTGCTTTCTGCCTTGTGCATGCATCTATGTGTGCATGGTGTGTATAAGATCTCTATGTGTGTGCATGCTCTGAGAATGGCAGAAGTGCTGGCCTGATAAGAGGTGAGTGTAATGAAGCATTACACACACCGTGTCGGTCAGCACACGTATGTGTTTAGTGTATGTGTAAGACAGCACATAAGTATTTACCTAATTCAAAGCTGAGCATACAGTATGCACAGGAACCCACATGTCACATATTTTTCCCCCTCTTACTGTCTCTGTCGTGTTTCGTCTTCCTTGCTCAGTCATTCTTCTCTCTCTCACACACAGTCACACAAGCTACAGGTGTCACAGAGCCCAGCCGACTCCGACAGGGCTCTGAAACTGTCTGTCAGCCAGCTCTTCTCCTTCTATACTGAACCACAATGACAGCTGCATCATTACTGCTATAGGAGGCTGTGTGCGGCTAGGCCTGAAGATGTTCTCACGTGTGTGCTAGTGGGCCTAGTTGTCAGGGTGTGTAGTCATTACCATGCTGACGTCCATCTGCTTCGCCCTACAAAGTGGAAAGTTTCTGACCAACTTCCCAAAATTTGTAATAGAGCGCTCTCCTGCAGGGCTTTCATCTCTGCACAAATTGGAGTGTGTGTGATGGAGAGAGGGACAGAAAGGGAGAGACAATTGATTGGTGACTGACGGGAAAGAAATGTACGAGAAAGAGGACGAGCCCTCCAATGACGGTGAGGTGGAAAAGATCATAAAAAGAACCAAGAACAGGAAGGCAAGAGACACAATGTGCAGAAGAGAATAGGAATGAAAATGAGTCAAACTAATGATGGAGAGACAACAACAAATGACTATGGTTTGACAAAACGTTAGAAAAGAAAGGTCGTGGCTGAAGTTGTGAGCTTGAGAAGGGTTCAAAATCATTCAGACATAAGAATTGTATTGCTTTGAGGGCAGACAGATAGACCACTTGATAGACTTTTAAGGAACAGGGAGAATTTTCAGCTCTCTTGAAAATGGCAGAAATGGACAGACAATTCCAACACTGTGGAGCTGAAACCACTCTGCAGAGATACTTGAATGCAGAGGCTGCCCTGCACAAGCTAACAGCTCCATAGGTCGTACGTGCACGCTGTTCCTGTGACGTAGACTTACACTTTAAAGTTAAGCAATTTGTAGAAATTGTAAGAATAAGTGCATGGAAAATGTGCGCTGATGTCATCACGTCTGGGTTACAGAAGCTACAATGGCAATAAAAACCCCACAAAAAACGACTGAGCCATCTAACATTTGTTTAAGGTTGTGAAAGGTCCTTTTTATACCAAACGTAACGAGAATCATTCGTTATAATAAAATATCATTTAAATTTTATTTGTTTTATAGCAACAGAAAGACACTGGAATGTGATCATTTTCCAACCCCAACCTGATAGTTTTCAGCCCAAAAAACATTTTTTTGTGATGTTCATGTGCCGGTTCCATAATGCATCAGAAATGTAGGCTTCTGGACTGAGAACAAGTCAGATCAGCCTTCTCTGCTTCAGCCATAGTTCTTTTATTTTAGTTCTTTAGACGAGCCGACGTTTCACATTTTCATTCAACCCCAGGACAGTTTTCCACTTTGACTCGGTCCATTTTAAATCCATTGGCTCAGAAAAGAAAGAGTTGTTTCTGGCTCATGTTTGTATCTGGCTTTATTGATGATTATTGATTGATTTTCAGGCCTGTGCCTTCTACACAGTTTTCTCCAGATTCCCACAGTGCTTTGATAGTATGTATTGCAGCTGATGAGACAGTTTCTTTGTAGATTGGTGAAGCTCCGCCCACCATTAGGTCTGAGAAACTGCCTCTCTAAGATGCGGTTTTCATACCAATCATGTTACTGACCTATTATCTGCAAAATGCTTCTCCAGACATTATTTTTAAGTAACACTTGATTTTTCCAGCATTTTGTTGACATTCTCTATTTTTTTGAGTTGTTGCTGCAGTGAAATTTAAAATGAGCTAACACGGTATTTTCTCACTTTGTGATGAAATTGTGGGCAAATTATTGCATTCTGTTCATTTATTTACATTTTATGCAATATTTTCAGCATAGGGGTCGTATATAGTCTGCTGCTGTTGCCCTTTTTTGAAGGTAAAGTTATTACTTTAAATGTACGTTTGAAATGTACATGTATATGTTTGGCTGTGTGAAGTATTACGCTTGATCTTTGTCACTCTCAACACGTCAGCTTACTTGGTAGCTTGAGACAAATGACTGGCATGTTATGACAGCTGTTTACAGTCGCGAGCAGGCTTAATGCAGTGATATTTCACAGCTGCGGCACTTACCATAATACATCAGCCACGCTGTCATACTGCCTCTGAGTTGCAATTTCTTTTTCTTAGTGACCTTATCACAACACTAATATTTGAGGCAAAACTTAGATTTGTATAGAAAATGTTAAGGAATCGCAGGGCCTATGGGCTATGGGGCCTGTTATTATACTAGTGCAATATATATATTGTTGCTGTCAGTGTCCTGCTTTGGCCTTTCCTCATGTGGTCACAGAGGATGCAAACACAACACCAAAGGTTAAATGTTGTTTAACGTGCCAGAATGAAATCCTACGTTCACATAGAGCCACTGATTCTAGATCTTTCACGCAAGTTCAAGAATGAATCAGCAGACAGCTTTGTCAACCAAATCAAATATTAATGATCATACCTTTTAGAAAACGATCAGCTTGCCTTTTTCCCTCAATTTTTGTTTTTCTTCGTGAGGGTCCAGGAAAATGAGTGACAGCACTTCACACACACACACACACACACACACACACACATCAACCTTCAGGAAAAGTGGAAACAAATTGAGGCAGTTCATTCAGTGGCATCAGCTGTGTGTTTTGCATTCATTGCATAAATACGTATTCTGAGACTCAGCACTACACTAAATGACTTGTTCGGGGTGGCTGTTGTGACAGACGGTTTCATGGCTTGTCAGCGTACGTCGGGTCAGTCGGCCAATTTCCTGACACGGAGCAGCTTAATACAGACAGGTCATCATCTCTCTCGCCCTCTCTGCTTGTTCTCTATCTGCTCCTCCATCACCCACATCAGTCTATTTCCTTTCATTTGTCCTGGCTCGCTTTCTCGCCATCGTGGCACATCCAAATAGTCTCCCTCTCCCCGTTACAATTTCTCGCCCTAAGCCTTCATTCCATCCATCTCTCTTTGGTAATGCATCGAAAGTGACTCTCCCCTCTCTCGCTTGCTCCCTCCCTCCCTCCCTCCCTCTCTCCTATGCATCTGTCCACACTAGTGTGTCTAAAAGGCTCGCGGTGGTGTGCTGTGCCAAGGCGAGTGCACAGATTTGGATAACCACTGTCTGGAGATATGTCTAAGATAACAGCTATAGTCACTCACTCCTGGTTTGCCTGCCAACCATGTGTGTATAAATGTGCATGTGCGTGCTCGAGATAACCCCAGAGGCTCTTGCTCCTGTTCCAGCCAACAGTAGTTTACAGCTGATAGTGACAGCCAGGAAATTTAACGCATCACAAAAGTGGACACCTTGAAAAGTCGATATACTGCACAGGGGAAAATATATAGAATTTGATAAAAGTTTGACTGCTAGTCAAGGGAAATACAGAAAATGAAAACAGATTACAGTATGTGATGAAATATGAAGGTTCGTGGACTCCTCACAAACTGCCCAGTACTGAGTTTCATCCTGTACTGCAGGGCAGGGCGGCTGTTTGCTCGTTTTGATTCCCTAGCGGGGATGCCACAGCCTCTCGTCGAACGGCAGTCCATGTTTATTCAGATGTTTTCGCTCCTCTGACCACCTTGGCTTTTAGTGCATCTCTACCTGGAGTACCTCTTTTTCTATCTCATCTCACACATGCTCAGTTGGATTTCTGCCATGTGACTGGAGATACCACAGATATGGGCTGATTTGACTGTCAATGCTAGTCATGTGGAATCAAGTAGTAAAAGCTTTCAAGGGCCAATTGAACTGAGTCGCCAAGTTTTTTACCCTCCAGTTTTCTAGAGAGGCCACCAAAACCCAGCATGCACTTCCATCATCCAGCTGTGTCGGCAAGTGGCGTGATAGATGCAGCTATTCCTCAAGTACACAGGTGATTACCAAATTAGGTGTGTGCTTACTAAACCACTGCCAGATCCCAGCGTCCTCTCATCAAATTCATGCTCAGCACCTGCCCTTTACAAACGCCGGCATTCCACTGAAGGCTAAAGACCGTGACAATCAAAGAGCTACAAATGTGTTGTGCAGACAAACGGGGCATATCTTGTTACTACAAGTGGCTGTGCAATCAATACCAGTGGTCCATTCAGTCATTCTCCTGGAGCAGTGATGGCCAGATTACTATTTGTACGACTTCCATATATGGGGTCCAATTTGTGCAAATATAATAAAATAAACGTAATAGTTTTCAAAGAAATAGTATCACAAAAATGTCTCCTGTGTAAACTTTTTACCCGCTACTCTGAGACGTTGTCTTTCAAAGGCTTTCTGTTTTCCAGGTAACATTCGAGCATAGAAACACTGTCCACAGTGCAACAATCGGAGTGGATGTCCAGCATATTAATCTTGTCTTTGCTTTGTCCTCAGACTTCTTTGCTTAAATTAATTATTGCGAGTGTTCAGCATTAGTTTTTGACACATAATGAAAATGCACGAAATTACTCATCTGGAAGTTTAGTCTGGTCCTGGCTTCTCATGGTAAAAGATCTCGTGTAGCACTTTTTGACTAGTAGTTCTCCAAAACTCCGCACATGCTGGTTAGTGCTGCTTTGCACGGTACTTGCCTGCCATCAAGACACCAACTCTGGAATTTGTGGATAAGCTGTTGACTCATAGCTGCCCCTCACCACTAATCTATGTTTTCTTGTCATGTAATAACGTAGAGTTTTAATTTAGATCAAGCCATCTTAAATCTATCATGTCTGAATAAGTCTGGATGAGCAAAGCCATGACTTCTGTCCACAGGCGGCAGGTAAAGAAAATGATTTCAGGTTTTTCCTTCCAAAAATGTGCATAACTGATCCTTTTATCTAGCTCAGATATCTGCTTTGTGAAGCCTATGGGTTGGTTTGGATTTATACTTATTAGCAACCTTAATTTTCATCAATTTTCTTTTATGAGCCTGACCAGTTGTTGCCTCCTGGCTCTGTGTGTCCTCTGCAGGGCATTTCAGTCATACATTTCATTAATGGGCCGGTGTACAGGATTTAGTGACATTTAGCAGTGAGGTTGCAGATTGATTCATAGTTACAGGTGATTACACTAATGATGACTTAATTATGAATGCTAGATTCCCATTCTGCTAATAGATCTGGCTAAATAAATGGTGGCTTCATTTCCAGTGGACAGGCCCACCCATGTCAATTCAGATATGAGTTTCATGGAAGATTAAACACCAGGCTGGATATTTAGAAGGACTTCTTTCCTTTGACTGACACAGATCATCACTCTTTTGGATATATTTTATATGGTTTACAGCCACTTAGCTAATTATTACATGTGTACATAACATACACCATTTTTGGCTACAGTTAGAAACATCTTCATGTCATTTCATCCTAATTTCATTAAATATATAAAATATATTTTAGTTTTAAACAAAATTTTAATTGCAATACAAAATAATATTTACTGGGCAAATAACAAACTGAATTCACATTTCTGGACTTTCTGTCTGGGAATGCAGGATTAGCTCATGTTTGTCAGCTTAATTAAAAATAAGTCTTTATTTTTTCAGCTTTTCTGACAAATGGATAACAATAATGATATTCTAGCATTACAAATATCTCTTTGATTAAAAAGATTACACATACTAGCGGATTAATCGTTATACGGACAAAATGATTTTGGTAATGACTGATTCTGTTGATTTTGGCCTAATATACTCTGAAAACAGGAGAGTGTATTTTCCTCTGCCACTATTACATCTGTTGTGTTGTATGGCTGCACTTCTAAAACTGAGACAGGACTGTTGCCTCTTGCTGCTGAGGAAGGTTTTTAGGATCATCAGGCTCGTGAGGCTATTTAAAGACGTTATTCTGTAAACTACAAGTTAAAGAAAACAGCTGAAAACTTAGATTTGCACAATTCAAATTACTTGACGGTGGTAAAGCGATTGTATTGTTTAAACTGAGTAGCAACAGCAACTGAGTCACTGAGCTCAGTTAATTACTTGGCATTATACACACTGAAGTACTACACTGGTAATTTGAGAGAGCGGTGAAATAGAGCTGTTGACCAAATGGCCATTTAGACTGATTTTTGTCCTGTCTTTGCACCAGTGTAACATCATCATTGAAGATGCCAAACAGAGCATGTAATAGGATAGAAGTAGAAGCTGAGTGTAAAATTTAAAAATAAAATATTGTGGATATAATGGCTCAGCCATGGTTCTTCACTTGAATGGGGTGTTGTGCTGTAAACAGGACACACAGTTATCTGTAATCTATTGTTGAAAACAGAAGAAACAATTTGCTTAAAGTTTGAGAGGTTTTTTGTGTTTTTTGGGCATCCATGTTTATCTTCATGTCCCACTTGAATGCAAGTTGATGAGTAAATCAAACTTCTGACTGGTAAGTTGGATACAGGGTGAACTATTTAAGTCATTTTTAGCATGCTTGCATTTGTGCAGGGACCATTTGCAACCCAATTCCATGAGATCCTCCTTTCACTTGCTTTAGAGGCTGATCGACTGACCCACTGGGAATCTCCATTAGCTAAGTAAAAGTCCGTATTCCCCAAGCAGTTGGCCAGATCACTAGCTGTTGCCAGGTGAAAGCAAAGAGGGTGTTGCACCCAAATCCACTTTGTTCACCAGCAGATTGCTGCGGTCACCAATAGATTGAATGAAAGACGAATTCTCTGCAAATGCTCTCTATTTATTCTCCGATCAGGAAACTGAGACTGTTTACCTTTACAGTAAAAGTTGCGTCTTACTGCTGCAACCAAAACATCTCAAAAGATAAACTTTACTTTAAAGGTGACTAGTCGGTCTCCATTTTCGGGTTGCAATACACTTTTAACAGTTTCACTAGTAGTTGCTGTTCCATGACTGCTAGCAACCAAAGCATTCACAAGGAGGTTCTTGGTCCAGTACCATATACCTCTTTGCAACCAATTTCGCCCAGCAACCACTCTTCAACCTGTCACGGTATACACACTTTTCCCCACCAACCTTTGGTTTCCAGAAGGTTCCAGACAGATCTCTAAGCATGCGTGACTCCGGCTTTGGCAGTCAACTTCACACAACTCACTGTAATGTCCAGCAACTGCTGGTGGTTGCCATATTGGTTGCCAACCTGTCTCTAGGCCCGGATGACTAGTTGAGTAGTGTCAACTCTGTTATCATTAATGCCTGCTCTGATTTGTTCTGGGGTCTCAGCAGTCCCAGAAGAGAGTAGTGCCTACAAAGATCAATTACTGTGAAGGGAAATAATAAGTGGAGATATTATCTGAGTTTCAGGAGCAGGACCACACCTCATTCACGCCCCTTCGAGCATCAGGCTATCACCAATACCTGCTGTTCTCATTTTCATGGCCCCCCCTTTTCCTCTTTTCTTCTCTTCTTCCTTTCACTCACGTCTCGTTAGTACATGGGGATCTGTCCGGCCCGGGAGCCTCTCCCAGTCCCCTCGAGGCATTCCTCAAACCGCAGCACCAGCACACGGTCCCTCATTCATCATCACTCATAGTAACTGAGGATGTGGTCCCAGCTAGTGAATCCTCTTTTAGCTATAGTAGTCCTGGCTGAAATATCAGTATGACGTCCTGCTACACTACCTTTAGTTTGGCACTGGGACAACATATTGACGTCTTTGTGAGTGGAAAGCTGTTGAGGTATCACATTGTTAATTCTACACTAATGACTTCTTCTCCAAATAGCTTGTTAGGGCACCTGCCTAGAGAGGGGGAAACAAAAGGCCAACATGTACCTCTGTCCAAATTACGACTTCCACCCTAATAAAATGCCCATTTGTCAAGTTGTTTTCTTTTGGAACAGAACTCTAAATCTTGTTTTTCTTAAAACAAATAAATCTGCCATTGTGCGGAAAATATTCTAAGACAGAAGTGAGGACTTTGCTGCAGTCGAATAAAGGAGAAAATAAAAGTGGGGAGAAAAACCTCAACTACATGTAATCCTCCCTCAATTCAGTAAAAACCATCTAATAACTGGAGAAGTTCTCAATTTATCCAGCAGAAATAGTCAACTGCAATCATTTCGGGATAAATATTCTTAAATAACACATTTTGACATTTGCATTTCATTATACAGAAAACGAGTGGAGAGGAGTTTTTGTGGGAGTTTCAGATTAAGATATTTTCAGTTTAAGTGGCAGGTTCATTGTGTGCGCATCTTGGTTGAAAAGATCTGATTAGGAATCTTTTTATTTAGAGAAACTGAAACGTGATTGAACACCCTAATGTCTAAAACACTGAGAGCAATAGCTGCTAATGACGTAGCTGCAAACACGGAGGCTAAATATATATTTACATGGAAACTGAGCAGAAACAAGAGCTGAGAAAAGGTGAGAAATGAGCCCACAGTTGGACACAAGTGTGACTCAGATCTTCTAGCTACAAAATATTAACATCCCACCATATTTCAGAAATGACTGTGTACCAACTGTGGTATCAGCAACATCATGCATGCTGTTCTTTGCCTCCAAGTTATGCTTTTAAAAGTTACATAGAAATGATATTAGAAATTTTTGAACTTATATTTTTCCAGCTGTCACTTTAATATCCATTTCATTTAGGAAGCGCATCCATTTACTCCGCGAGAAAAATGTTTCCCATATGCTAAAAGTACATCTTTGACACAAAACGCAAAACTAGAATCGAGTCACCTCATTGGTTAAAGCTCTGAAAATTTACTGGGAGACCAACAAAAACAAGGGCTCATAAATCTGTTGGTCATTACTGCTCCTGATATAGCTGAAAGAGGTATTGTGTGTGTTTATTGTTAGCAGTGAACAGCTTTTAAACCCTTCCAGACTCAATTTATGGAGCTGAAATAGCACTAAAAAGGAAGAAAAATATGTCTTTCACGAGAATATAAACTGGAAGTCCATGAATTTAACAGCAGAGAGTTCATTCTTCATAGTTGTCGGGTATGTTTAGTCTTATTTTGTTTGATTTAAAGCACTTTAAGTCCAAATGAACAACGAATAAATACATTTGTATTCCTGGGAGTGGGAAGAGAGCTTTAAAACATCCATATTTGGAAGTTTATTTGAAAAAACTAAGACTGTTTAATACTATTTACTGAATTGTTTCAAACACATCATGGTCAGAGTTTTCGGAGGCTTCTTGGGTGCGTGTTATGAAAACTTACCAAATCAGACGGTCGTTTTCCAGAAACCTTGGCAACACATTGGCAACAAAGAGAAACAACCTGATGTTAACTTTAACTTAACTACTGGTTTCTGGATTCCATCAACAGGTTTTACTATTAGAAGCTTAGCAGTCTAAATAAAATTCCCCACAATTCTCGTTACATTTTGCATTGTATTGTATCTTTATTGGTTTCAGACATATAAAACAAAAAACAATATATACACACTACATATATTTTCATTTACAGATACGAATATATATGTAGATATACACACACACACGTATGTGTTCAGATAAACAAAAAATATATAATGAAATAAAACAAAATCGTCTGACATAATGTAACAATGTTTGGTCTGAAAAGGAGTAGGAAGAAGTATGAACATACTTATTAATTCCTACCCCTGCTCAACATCTTATTGATGTTGACATGAATTGACATTTTGATTCCAATACCGTTTATTATGGCATACTGTTATATAGAAGCATGGCACTGTTGCCTCACAGCAAGGAGCTTCTGGATTCAGAAATATTTACTTCTCTCCATCACACTGATGTCAGCTTTTTTTGGCCCACAAACACTGTTCGGATGTATTGATTGGTGGGAGTATTCAGTAATATATTCCAGATGTTGAATAAGGAACACAAAGAAGCATGTTTGCCTCTGCCAGCTGATTGCATTCAGAAGGCCTTAACTATAAACCATGCAAACATAATGAGTACAGTCCTTGAATTTAAACTATATATGCATCTGGAAACCTCTGGAGGACACAGGCTTGTTAATGTTATTGATCTATACATAATCACAGACAATGACTGTGTATAAGGAAGGACAAGCAACGAGACAGACTTAGTGTCAAATTGTGCTTGGCTGTTCATGTATGCTGTTTCTATTGCTGCGGTGTTTACTTGCAAAATATTGGAGAGCTGTCATCCTGGCCTTAGAAACTGTGTCTTTTCTTCTCGTTGCAGTCAGAGAACAAAATGTTTGACAAAATGCTGGAACACAGAGGAATCGGCAGGTGGTTCACAGTGACCGAGAGCTGAGAAAACCAAAAAAACAAAAGCAGTGAGATCCGCTCTCCCAAAAATAAACAATGACGTCGTCGCGCTCTGGAACCACAAATGAGAGACCCATTGTGGAAAATCTCATTCATAGAGAACTGAAGAGACCAACTGTCTAAATTATGGAACAACATTCTGTAACACACACCGAAGAGCGTCGTCAGGCAGCCTGCATTTATTTAAATTTACTACATTTGTTTAAAGATTAAATATCTTTTAAAAATAATAACCAACATATTTTGCACAGCTTGTGTGGTCAGAAGTTTACAAACACTCATCATGGTCATTTTGGGCTTTTCTTTATGCATCTTTAACGACTTCAAAAGAAACAAGAGTTATTTATTTCGGATGATGTCGAATCCACACAGGGTCAACAGTATATATTTCTGACAAACAAACACATTTTTCAAACCCATTGAAAATTTGTGGACTTTGTCTTAAAGCTACGTCTGTGGCAGGAAACCAATTAATTTAAATGATCTCCCAAGAAGAGTGGTCACATATCCAGCCAGAGTTATGCCAGGAATTGAATGCTGTTAGGCGTGTGTATACTTTTGACCCTGAGTAGAGAAATCCAAAATAATTTGAATCTTGTGCAGACAGTTCTTGACTTGCTCTACAATCATTCCACTCTAGAACAATTCAGAGAAATCATTAAAAGCCCAAACGTACCGTGACATTTATGACCCCGATGAGTGCATGTATATAAGCTCTTTCTCGCTGAAAGGTTTGCAGTTAATTAGCACACAACAAGAAAAAAAAAAGCTGCGTCTTTTCTTCTCTATGTTGATTTCTGAACCTTTTTAAGCTTGGACTATTTTAGAAGTGATAACACCTTAAAAAAATAAAAGGAGAAAAATCAAAGAAGGGCGTATATTGAATATTTGCCTGCTTCTTGAAAGAACACCAAACAAAACAAAAATGTCATCACCTCAATTTTTGCACAACTTTCATTTCAACACGACTTATCATCCGTGCTCTCTGTATTTGCATTTGTATGGAAAACTTTCAAAGACTTAATCAGTGCTTGAAAATGTGACTTCTGAAAAATCACATCATTCACTGTTGGCTTTATAAAAGTGAGTTTTCTTCTCCTGGAATACTTTGTCTTGCTTACTTCCTTTCCTGACATTTGCAGTCGGACTGACGGGGCCTTTCATTATGTGGCACTTCCACTTAAGTTGTGCAGGGCTTCTCAGCCTATTAGAAAACATTCATAGGGTTTGTCAACAGAGTGAAACGGCAAAAATTGATTTCAGTTTGATGGCGCAAGAAATTTCAGCAAACTTCGACTCCATGAAAACATTTGTAGACAGCCAAACACAAACATTTAGATACTGACAGGCAAATTCTACACATTCAGCTCTCACAACAACTTTAGCAGTGGAGTAGCACATGTTACAGCCTGTTTCCGACAGAAATAAACTCAAAGTTTAATGATGACACTGTAGTGAAAATGATTTCAATTTGAATGGAAACTTTTATTTTGAAAAGCTGCATATTAATTTTATTACTGATTTGATGTATTTTCTTTTACTGAATAAGAACCATTTTTAATCTAAAAACTATGCTAACAACGTGTGACTAAGCTATCATTTTTAATGTACATTAACATGCAGGATTGGACAACACATTGAGCAAAACCTCATTTCTTCTTATTTTAGCTCAGAAAAGGGGAAATACAGTTACTGAATGCAAACATCAGTTCCTACAATTCGACCTTAAACTTAAAGTTTGAAAGCTTGAAAGTGAACAGTTGGTGTGACCACATTTATTTTTCAACAGTGTGAACTCTCTGTCTCGTGTTTTCTTGAAGTAGTCTGCAGGAATAGTTCTCCAGACTTCTTGAACGACATCCCAGAGATCTTCTCTAGATGTTAGCTGTCTTGTGTTGCATTCTCTGACAAGACGAATAATGTTGAGATCCAGGCTCTGAGGAGACAGTCCGCAGCGTCTCGTTGTTTGCTTTTCTATCCGTGCTTTTACTGCACTGCCAGTGTGTTTGCGGTCATTGTCATACTGAAAAATAAAGCTGTTTCCAGTCAGACTCTTTGGACTTTTCTACATTCACACTTCCATTTCCAGTGTCGATAAGACCCCTAACACCTCTGACCAAAATGAAGCCCCTAACCGCAACAGAGCCTCCAGCGTGTGTTACAGACAGCTTTGTTGTACCTCTCTCCATTTCAAATTTGGATTCATCACACCATAAGATGTGTTTTCAATGCCATACCTCGGCCTTTTCTCTTGTATTTTTTTAAATGGCAGATTCATCCTGTGCTTTTTGTTTCCATTTGTACGGATCTGAAATAAAAGAGTCGACATGTTGAGTGGACAGTGCTGTACTGCCATGTTGTCACCTCCAGTCACAGATTCCTCTACATCCATCTGCACCTGAATGAAGCCTGGTATTTCCTCATTTCACTGCACTGTACCTCAACCAAAAACAGATCTGTTATTGCTTCTATTATAATATATTATATTATTATTCCATTTGATGACAGAAACTAGAAGAATAAGAAAAAGTAGATGGGGGGGGTGATGCGCGACAAAGGTCACCAGCACTGTGGCCATAAATCATTTTTATTGCGGTTACTATCGTTCACTCCTCTCCTAATGAAGCCAGCAGTCCCCACTAACAAGCATAACGAATGTCTCAGATATCAGGCTATAATTGCAGGAAGATGTGCTCTCTGCCTAATTACTGATATTTCTTGCTGCACCGATTGGACCTGCATCATGCAGGGAAGGTGGAGGTGGGGAGAGATGGAGAATGGGTGAGGTGGGTTATTATATTCCATTTGCTGGGACAGCTCCTGCGGCAAAGCTGTTCTCTCTGAAATGTCTTCTATAAGTTATTTATAATCACTAGGAAATGTTAGAGAGAGGCTGAGCTGGAGCGGTAGAAAGAGAAAAAAATTTGAACTGAGAGAAGAGAAGCAGCAACAGAGGAGAGGCAGGAAGAATAAAGCTGCTGTGCAGCGTTTAAGAGGATGGTGAAGGTTTCTGTGCACGAGTGAAAGCTAGAAAAAGGAATGTGTGAACTTGTCCTCTGTTAACCTTTCACACGTTGAGATCAGTGCCTGTTTACTGTTTTCTTTCCTTCTTCTGCTTCTTCTTTCATCTCTTGTTTCATTGTCTCATTTCCTGATTATCGCATTTGCTATTAATGAGTCTGTGTCTCTTTTTGGACGGTGTATTTTTGTTTTAGCTTGTATCTCTAATATATTCGTCCCACTGACATCATTTTCTCTCATCATAGAGTCTGCATTTTGGGGAATAGCGATGAAATGTATTTAATTGATATAAGTTTATGTTGAACAATGCAATATGCTTAAAATACAATAATTTGACCTTAAACAGAAATTGTATGTTGTATTTTATGTGTTCATGGACACACGTGTAAGATGCAGGAGAAGCTGGTGGCATAAGCTTCTCTGTAAGACGAACAATTTTCTCAGTCTCTTCAGAAAAAGCTTTCATTTCTCAAAGACATCACTTTCTTTCTTTTCTGTTTCCTGAGGTCTAGACACCAAATCTGCATCCAATTGAAATACAGTGGCTTTAAAAGTCATGCAGACTGTCACAAAGAAAGGAGAATTGTTCAAATACAGAAACAATTACATGAAATTTTTGACATGTTTTGATATGAGCCGTGACGTTTCAGTTGTTTCCTGTTCTTAACCAGTACCCATGATGCCAAATCCTTTTAAATAACAAAAAAAACTCAAGTCTGCGAGAGTTCAGCAGATTAAGATTTTGAAACTTGCTTTTCTTCACCTAAGCACACAATCTCTTTTCTTTCTTTCTTTCTCTAGCATTCATTTCTACTTTATTTACTCATTTTGGATCATCATGTCAGTGTTTTTAAATCCTGCCAATGTGATGCTTTTTCAGATTTTATGCATTTAGTGCAAAGTTCTGCGTGAGATGCAAATTTTGGTGACGGTTAAGTTAAATTCATTCAATGGCCCAGTTTAGAAGATCAGATACATAAAGACTTACTTAAACTACGATCATTATAGATTAACCATTTACGACTTTAAGTAAAGCAACAAAGTTAGACAAATCTAAATGAAATCCATGATTAACTCACACATTAAACACCCAAAAATGGCAAACAGCTCGCTCAAGAATTTGTCACTCCCTCTTCACAATTGTAATTCATCATTACGAGGTTGTCCAGACAAGTTCTGTGAAAAAGCTAAATGCAAGAGTACTACCAGACTACAAGAAGAAGAGGCCATATTTATTTTTTACTTGTTTCCTTTTAAATCAAGCACAGGATTGAAAATCCTTACATACAAACTCCCGACTGATCAGATTCCATTGTATCCTACAGATCTCGTAGTGCCGTGTTATTCCATGGCACTTTCCTGTCAGACGGCAGGGTTTCATTTCATCTCCCATATAGCTACTAATACATGCGCTTTGAATTGCTGCATTACTTTGTCTTTGCTGTAAAGTGGCTGTGAAAGCATTAGCATATACGTAGCATCTTCCTCCTTCCTGTTCTGTATTATTTTCCAGCTAAAACCTACTAAAGCTGGAATCCAGAATAATCAAAAATAACAGTTTAAGTATCTTGACAGCGATTCACTGATTCACCGACACTGATGAGGCCCCACAGCGAAAGAAATGGCAAATGTTTTAGTTTTTATCTGTCAAACATTTATTAGTCTTTATTTTAATCACTCCCCCACCTATGCAGCAGAGAAATCACACTGTGCTACTTCTAATGTGTTGGATCAATAGCTAAAATGCTCTGTGACACCATGATGAATTGCTTTTCAACTGTATTCATAGACTTGATCGCAGCTTCTTCATATGGGGTCTCTCGCAAGATGGAAAATGAAAGAATCATTAACAGGATGAGCTGGGAAAATTAGACTAAACTAGAGATGGAAAAGCGTCACATGAACGTCGCTGCAACCAATAAAGCGGTGCAAACTGCGCTTTTGCTGCATTCATTATTAGCGCATACAACCAAGCCTATAAATTACATCTGACAATAAACTCTAATAATTGATTTGATTCACTGTACAGCGGCTCTGCACAAATTAACAGTGACAGAGCATGAATCCATTATTCTAAATTTGTACAATATGTGAGCTGACAGGAGCTGTTGCAGGATAATTGCTGGAGAAGTGCTTTCCCCAGGGAGATGTGTTTCCTTGTTACTTTGATTCTACCAACACAGCAAGAGATTTTATGTTAAACCCTATAGCTTGTCAACAGCTTTCAGCAAGCCTCTGCTTCTGAGCCTCTGTAATGAAAAGTGATTGAAACACACCCAGGATAAAAAGCCGTTCTCCCATTGTACTGCTGTGAACTTTACAAAGTTTTCTCTATGTAAGCCACGAGATGACACTCTTGATAATTCCGTATTTTCAACCACAGCACGCTTTCTCTTTCACATACTGCCAACTTATCTAATGCCACCTGCAAAAGTGACCTATAAAATTAGATTGACATTTTAGATATGGGCATTCTTTTTCTTGGAAAAGTTTTGTCTGCCTGTGATGTAAGCTATTTTTAAATGATCAGATTTGTTATCAGAATGACAACAAACCTGTCAGAATGCCATGATACCAGACATGCTCGCAGTAACTCCTTTTAAAGAATTCTACATTGCTGCTAAACAAAACCGCTGAACTTATTCCATCAACTGTCCTCAACTGATGCACTAGCTCTTTGTTCTACAAGTAAATATCACCATATATAAAATTAGCCAGTGTGACATGGTTGGTTTGTAATATGTGGCTTTTAACAGCTGAACTTATGAACCATAGCCTTCATGGTTTTCTGGAGCCAGGATTAACCATAGGTATGTCCCAATTCATTGGCCGCATCCTTCGGAGGCCGCATCTGAAGACCGATTACGTCACAGCCAGGCGGCGAAGGCTGTCCCAATTCAAAGGCTTCTCCAGATGCGGCCGACAAATGCGTCCTTCATTTCCCCGAATTTGAAGGATGGGTCGGGTGTGTCCTTCGTGGCCTAACCTATCCCAGAATTCATAGCACGGTCCAGCCAATTCCAGTTTCCAACAATGGCAGCAGCTACTTAGTTTTAATATTACTCTTATTACTTTTTCTGGGTCACAAAATAAACTTTTAACATGTTTTCAGGTGAGAATGTAGCTGTGTAAACTTCAAATATCTGCTCAGTTTATCAAGACACCACATATTTGCAAAAGAGCTCCAACGTTTTCTGAGACGTCTGTTACCCACCAGCTCCATAACTAGCCGGGGGCAAGGCTCACCACCGGGCTCCCAGAACATCGTTTTCAAACCCCCCTGCGGTCTTTCGCTGCTCAGGTTAAACATGATATGTAAGTCACTTAGATAACTTAAAAATGTTATTGTTTGGCTTTTTTCAGTGTTTTATTTGTTTGCAGAGCAAATAGGTTTGGCTGAGATTAAAGTTAGTTTCCACACAGCTGAATAAACATCTTCAAACAGAAAAACCGATTAAACAGACGTGTGAGATGGCAGAAAATTTACTCCAATGTCGTGTTTTATATTAGCGAGCGAGGAGCAGACGGCTGAGTTTATTACACTCCACCGAGACAGCTGGTGAAGCAAATCTGAAGGCTAGACCGTCTCATTTCACAGCCTCGCACTTCCGCCCTTCTGAGTCTTCGAAGGACCCGCCCCACGTAGACCACAAAGGCCGGGTCCTCCGAAGGATGTGGCCTAGGTCTTGGTACAGACCTCAAAGAGTGCTAAGTTATCAGCTAATGCTAGCTAACTTAATTAGCAAACACCTATTAGCAATCTGATAAAGCATAGTACAAAATCGTTCTTTAATTATGTTACGTTTTAAAAACTTTTAAGCACCAGTGATTCATTGTGCTAGCTTCCAGGCTTCCTCCTAAAACCTTGATTAAATAAGTAGGCCCAACAGCTAAACAGTCATTCTTGCAATACTTTGTTGAAGTCTTTGATGTCTGCACAGATCCTCACACTTACCAATTTAAGTCATTCAGACCCAAGCGGACCCTAGTGTACCTCGTGGAAAATATAATCGTTTTTGTCACACTTTTAAACTGCAGTACTTGTTTTTCATGGCAATGTTAATGAAATGGGAAAAAAAGGAAACTACCACGAGACTATTTTGGATAGCTTCATGTAGGATTAAACTGTTTTTAGAGGATAAAACCTCCTTTTATCCAGCTAACCAGAACCCTTTTACTGTACCCCAGTTACATCAAATACCCTCTATACAAACACACACACACACTTTTTAATCTGATCCATATTCAAACATAGACTGAATTTTAAATCTAAGAGTGATGTGAATTATCAATACTATGACATTTGAGTTGGTTGTGTGAGAGAATCCCAGCTGATGGCACCAAGGAGCAGACGTTTCAGATGCCCTTCATGTGACTTTTATTCTCCGTTTTCAATTTTTCCCTTAGCTTGTTTGGATGAGGGAAGAGTTTAGTGGTTGGAGCAGTGTTAGACCCTGCTGTGAAGGTCAGCGCTGTGTCCGATAAAAGTAGTGCGAAGAAAACTTTCCCTCCCCCCCCCTCACTCCCCTCTGTAATCTCTGAGTGAAGAAAATGCCAGCTGCCAGTCTCATTTGGAGAGATAAGGGCCTAGCCCCAAATGCACCTGTCTGGCCACCCACAGCTGAATAAAAGTGAAAGAATAAATATGTAGATGATAAAAAAACAGAATAAAGGTTTAAAATAAAACGATCCCAGAGCACAGCTCCACACCGGCAGATCCCAGAGAAAACAGAACCAGGTGTAAACCATTTTATTGTAGCGCGTATGTGTGTGCTGGCTGTCGAGTCTTCACTGTTAACTCCCAGTTGGCAGGGTAAAATGGATGGCCTCTGCTATAGATTTTTGGCAGACACGTCCCCCTACAACCGTCTTATATCTTATTACCGACAGCCTCAGACACTCAAATTGATCTTTATCGGTGTGAAAAAAGAAATCCCCCATGGCATAGTCGACCTTTATGGTTCTCACCTTTCAATGGTGATTTTTTTTTAAGCGTTGTGTGTTTGTGTCCCATGCAAGTGGAAATTCTAGGAGACACACCAAAGGGCTCACTGGAGGAATTTCCAGAGCAGCCCCGTCAGTAAGCATATCCAAGCTGAAAATCTTAAAGTTGTACTTAGACTGGACAGGAATGAGACATTTTTTAAATCCAAAATCCAGCCAGTAGTCTCTGCTGTTGCTGTATGAGGCTAATCTGCCTCCTAAAAACTTCCATTAGCATAAATAAGTTGTCAGTGCCACGGGCTTTTTGTCACTAAAGAGAAGAAATTGTACTTCTGTTGACAGTCAAATTATTTTGGTGGAATGGGGATGAGTGGGAGAGACGTTTCTTTCACCAGCTGAAGCACACAGTTATTCAGCACTGGCAGATCACCTCGGCAAGCACTCAGAACATTGTCTGTCATTTTCATAAAAAGCAGGAAGATGCGAAAGCAGTAAACACTCAGCTGCTCATGTGGAGCGTGAAATGCTGTCACTTCTTTTACTTGATTTTTAATGATCTTTTTTGAATTTTTTCTTTTTTAATTGAAATTTTACACACTAGTCTTAGAATGCACTCAAGTAAAGAGTACAGAGTAAATACAGACCATTAATGATAACAGCTACACTCAAATAGACCTTCTGCTGTGCCACAACTCTGACCACTCGGAAACAGGAATATGTCAAAGCTGGATAATCTCTTTTTAGCTAAAAAAAAAAAAGCGCCTAGTTTTAGACCATTAACATAGATATGAAATAAACCTGCAAATCTGCCTTAGAAAACCTCCAGTTTTCTAAGGCAGATTAGAAAACTGGAGGCTCATAAAAGCTGTTGTCTCTGTAAACTAAAGTGTCCATATATTAATATTTGACTCGTTTGTTTAATCCTTGGTCATCGTCTCTTCTCTTCCACGCGAGCTGCTCTGCCTTAATCTTTTCTCTTATCTTTCAGTTGACAGTTGATGAGTCTTAAGTCCAAACTACTGTGCAAATGTTAAAGGAAAATTATCCCTTTAAGAGAGTCTGATAAGATCAGCCACCTGTGGTAAATGGCCATTATAAGTCATTATGGAAATTGCACTTTTTTAAATGTCTCTTGTATATTCTGCATTTTCTGCGTCATCACTCAAACCATTTTCTAGTACAAGTAGCAGAAAATGCTACTTGTACTAGAAAATGACTTTCATTCTTTCCTCATATTCTTTTATTCAAATTGTTTGTGCCACAGGCACCAAAAGGTAACTCGTTCGAGCTGAACATGTGTGCTTCTTTGTTCTGGTTAGCCATCGCACAAACTTCCCCCAAAGAGTCAGAACCTTTGGAGGTTCTACATAAAATTGCGTAAAATTGTGTAGATGTATGTAGGGTTTAAAATCGTGATTCCTTCGGTTCAGAAATACCATAATATAAAATATTGATTTTAAAGTTTTCTTCAAGACAAACCTTTATCTTATCAAAACTGTAAATGTCAGAGAGCTTCAGCATTTGGATGGGGATTTATTATTCACCGTCTGTTAAACAAATGGTGCTTATCCCAGCTGTAAGAGGCGGGGACAGGTCACCAGTCTAAAATCAGATGTCCATATATTCATTTTCTGATATATGTTGGTGTTTCCAGTACAACTCCAACAGCAGCAGTTTTCATAACAAAAGCTCAGAGCTTTTACATTTTGGTTGTTAGTGCTGTAGGGAAAGTCATAAAGCGCTCCTCCCTCCCCACAGATTTTTTTAACTTCATTATCTTAATTATTTGCATTGTCAAAAACGTTTTGGGGCATAAATATAATGTTTTCCTGTTGCTATATCTCAAACTGACTTCATTCCTCATAGATTTCCAATTGCTATTTGCGCCGTCATGTGTTTAAAGTGCAGTACAACAGAAATCTTAAATTAAACACCCACATTGAGTCTGACGCTCTGTGTAAAAGTATGTGCAAAGAAAAGGTCCTCAGTCAAAGAAGAGTTGTTTTGTAGCTGGTGACAGATATGCAGGCTTGCAAGGTCTTAGGGAGTGCTGCTTCACTAATGCAAACCTGACCTTTTCTTGTCATGCTTCATGTTGTTTCTCAACCACCAGCCGTTTTTAACATCATTACACCTCATTCAGTTGTCTCTCTCCTGGATTTCAGGTTCATTAAAGCGTCCAAGAGCTTCTTTCATACCGAGATGCAACAGAAACAGACATGAGACCACCATCAGTGAAGAAGCATTTTGCTACACTACATTACTCCAGTCTTCAGAAGTAGACGAACTCACACAGTTCAGGATTATAGCTCCCAACAATTCAAAGATCTGTGAGGGGAAAAAAGAGGTGTTGGTGTAACGTTTGACGGTGGGGCAAGCAGGAGGGAAAAGTAATAAATTGCTCTTGGCGCTCAACATGTCTCAACAAACCCACAGCGCTGTAGGCTGAACAGCAGATGGGGCAGATAAGGAGAGATTCTAGAGATAAAGACAATGAGAGCTGCAAGGAGTTAAAAAAAAAAAAAAATTAAACAGAAGACTTATGTTCAGAGCAGGGTGGACACAGCCATATATTCAAATATACAGTCAGAATGGGGCAGCACGGTGGCACGGTGGTTAGCACTGTTGCCGCACAGCAAGAAGGTCCTGAGTTCAATTCCACCATCAGGCCGGGGTCTTTCTGTGTGGAGTTTGCATGTTCTCCCCGTGTTTGCGTGGGTTCCCTCCGGGTACTCCAGCTTCCTCCCACCGTCCAAAGACATGCAGCTTGTGGGGATAGGTTAATTGATTAATCCAAATTGTCACTAGGTGTGAATGTGAGTATGAATGGTTGTCTGTCCCTGTGTGTTGGCCCTGCGACAGACTGGCGACCTGTCCAGGGTGTACCCCGCCTTTCGCCCTATGACAGCTGGGATAGGCTCCAGCGCCCCCTGCGACCCTGATAAGCGGAAGCGAATGGATGGATGGATGGACAGTCAGAATGGATGTTTATGATTTGAACATTTATCTAACATACAAATAAGTAAGGCAGTAATTGTTGATAGAGGGTCACTTTGATGATTCATCTACTTGCACCTTGCACCAGCAATGGTGCCCGGCATCATTATAGTGCAGACCACAACCACAAATGGGACAAAGACCTGCAAATCTTGGGAGTAACACGTAACGATAGCGCTAATGACAGAATCAACTAAACAAATTAGAATTTTTAGCTATACTTTCCTGGCCAGCATTTGTCCTTTAAGTTGTGTATTTAAAACACATTTTTACATATTACACTTTCAGAAAGGCTTTGTTAGTGGTAAATAAATGAATTTAATCTTGGTTTTATGTGAGATTCACGTTTGGGAACAAAAGTACTTTGTATTAGGGCTATCCGGTCTTTAAGTCTGACGTCATTAGCCGTTTCCAGGTCAAACTCGTCCGCTTCAGGTCCCAAAGCTCAAGACAAACAGTCATCACTGAGAGTTTAAGAAACTGTCTAAATTCTTTCATCTGTAATAAAATGATCAGGTTGCTGCTTTACCAGGTGTAACAATTAAGTTTAACATCCAGGCATCCATGAAAACAGAATTTATTAAATTTAACGGAGTTAGAAGTTAGCAGGAAGTTAGCTCGCTAGTTTTCCACCTAAACATGATATAGCATGTTCTGACTGAGAGATTTCTGAAAAAATTAGAACGTACAGCTCTGCTTCACTTCCAACATAAATGAAGACAGGAAACTAAACAGCAGTGAGTTTGTAGGGTTACTGAAGTTGGACTAGCTGGTATATAATGATGTGCTACGTGATGGCTAGCGACACAGCTATGATACAGTGAAGCTGAAGGATGAACACAATTAAACTTTTTTTCACATAAAAGTTAAGTGAGGGTTCCGATGGTTAGGAGACAAATGCAATCGCTGTCGCGGATGCTGTAAAGGACCAAACTTCAGTCCAGGAGACAACTGAGACTAATCCATCCACATACAAGGTTAGCCATTAATATACTGCTGCATGGGCTGCTGCAGTTACATCGTAAGGTTTTAAAGCTGTAAAATCAACAGTGACAATAAAAACCAAGAGGCCGACAGTGATCCCTGACTTTTTTTTTAGGGACTTGTTCAGATTAAATAGAACAAGATACAAAGCATTAAAAGCGCAACAGCCTTCTTAAACGCACAGTAGTTTGGACCCGGAAGCGGAGTTCATATGTCTTCACTTAACCTCCTAGGACCTGGCGCCCACATATGTGGACATCACATTTTGGGTTATTTAGACCAAAATACTCAATTTTGCTCTACATGGGCATTATACTGCTACTTTTCTATCAAAATTTTAAACAAATATCTCATATGTGGCTCTTATTTTTCTTAAAAACAAAAATAATAGGTAAAAAAAAAAATCTGCTAATTCTTTGTTTTTACATTCATCAGGCCCCAATATGCCCAAATATCAAAGAGAGATTAAAAATGCATGTCGTGGAAGTTCTGGTCTTAGGAGGTTAAAGACCGGATAGAATTACTTTTGTTAAATGTTAATCAAGTAAGCGTGTATGCACATACATTGAATATTAGCCTTTTACGACAGACTTGTCATTTTTGTTTTTGTTTTCATTTAAGCATTAAAATAGTTTAAAACATGCTTATAGTACAGAAAGCTTGTGAGACTTTAGCAGCATAATCAGCAACATAATATTCAAACATATATGATACTTTTATCTTTTGAAGCATGAATGTAGTTGATTCACCACTGAGAAGCATGATGAGGATTTTGAATCTTTACCTCACAATATAAAGCACCCTGAGGCAACTGTTGTTGTGATTTGGCGCCATATAAATCAATTGAACTGACAATGTCTTTAGTCCCGGTTATTAGAGGGCACTTTCTCTGGGACGTATAATAACTTTAAGTATTTGCTTAAATACTTTTTGTTTTTATACACTCTTTTTAGAAATATGAGACTACCCCTGCTGCTTTTGGCTGATTATTGTCAGATGCCAAGTTGTGTGTTCAAATTCACTGCAGAGTTGCTGTCCTCATACAAGATGCAAGTTGGAAATGTAGGCATGTTGAATGAAGGTTGTTTTTTTTTGTGCATCCAGTAGGAACAGTGATACTGGCTGCACTACCTTTAACCCACTGTGATCTATTTTTATTTTTAATGATAATCTAACACACCCCCAAAAGATGATTCACTTTATTTTTAATAAAATAACTTTTTGCTTGTTTCTAAAACCTTCGATTAGAGTTAGGGCCATCACTAATGACCTGAGCGGTTTAAGAAAGTGAATCTGATGAACTAATTAAGACAGCATACTTTGGATTTGGGCATTCATGAAGGAGATGTCAGTAATGGGTCTGTCAGGCCACGGTCAGCAGCCTCAGTGCACTCTCAGACAAACAGTGTCTGCTAACGCGCAGCGCATACTTCTTTAAACATAAAGGCTCAGTAAGCCTCGTCAGATACCTTGTAGATAACATCTACGTGTGCGTTTGAATCTATGGTTATGTAAGCTGGATGAGCAGGATAGTGCTGACCAAAGGCCTTGTCCAGCTAAGCTTGACTATGAAAGCCTGCAAAGGTAAAAAGGGTGCCCGGGCGAGGAAATGCTGCAGATGTGTTGTCGCATTAAAGAGATATTGAACTTTAGGGTGATTTTACTTTGTGAGCTTTCCTGACTATGACGTAAAAACAGATATTTCCATCTTCTTTATCCATTGATCCATGCCTAAGCGTAGGGAATAGAGGTTTTTTTGCAAGCCATTCACTCATGCATGCCAAAATGGGTCTTATGTTTATTTGAAATACCCTTTAGACCGGTCTTTATCACGAGTCGATATGTCAGCGATGCTACCAAAAAAGAAAATCGTGCCTGTGATATATTTTCCTCCACTTCAGTTTAGTTTTTGCACAGTATTAAAATAGCTGTAAGTGCAGGTGGTGGGGAAATCTCACATCCAGAGAGTGATAAAGTCTTTTTTTTTTCTTCACCAGGTACAATCTTAAAGTCATCACAGAAACTAGGACACTGCTTTTTCTATGATGGCAGAATCCCTAACATTTTCATACCTTCTTTTACACTGTGTGAATAAAAGCCTGAGATCTGAGGGTCATTTTCCAATAATGTGTGTCTGAAAAGCCATAATCATAAATACGTTTAATGGAGTATTTTGTCCTTTGATGCGGACACAGATGTTTGACACAGATTTTCCTGTTGAACACGATAATGAGAGGAACCAAATTCATCCTGCTTTGGTACAAAGGAGTAATAAGGGATGTGGAGGTGAACTGAGGATCTATTTTTTGCAGTTACCTGAACCACCTGGTTCCATAACAGTGTTGCGTAATATAGAGTTAGATAAGTTGTCATCCATCAATTTCAGATCGACAGAGTTGCTTTCTTATTTCTCACTTTTGGCAACACTTTAGAATAACTACACACTGTTAAGCATTCGTAAGGTTGATTCTTCAGTTATAAAGCATTATTCCTTCTTAGTATGTTATTTATAACCATTAATATAACTTGGCTCAATCTTGCTTAAAAGGCTCATAGATAACATGTTTAATGGCGGCTTATTAGTGTGAATGCTTGAAAAGCATTCACAGTATTGTTCTTCTAATCTTTATTAGTGTGAATGCTTGAAAAGCATTCACAGTATTGTTCTTCTAATCTTTATTATTCTATTTTATTATTAGTGTGAATGCTTGAAAAGCATTCACAGTATTGTTCTTCTAATCTTTATTATTAGTGTGAATGCTTGAAAAGCATTCACAGTATTGTTCTTCTAATCTTTATTAGTGTGAATGCTTGAAAAGCATTCACAGTATTGTTCTTCTAATCTTTATTATTCTATTTTATTATCTATTCCGTACGTTTTTTGTACTCCTACTCCTTCAAAACCGTTCAACTTAGAAAAACCATTCAAACACCGTTAGATTCCTATTCTTTTGGACATGACTGCTTCTACTTTTCTCATTTTTAACATTTATATTTTTAATTTTATTCAACTTTATTCAACAAAAATTTCCCATGTATTTCAATGGGGAGACCCTTCAAATTCTCATTCAACTTACTCATTTTTAAACTCTTACTACTTCCACATACGTTGACATAGAGCCACCATTCAAACTTTAAAACGAAGACAAGACATTCAACTATTCAACTTGTATTTATCTTTTCAATATCTATTATACTTTTTCTTCAGTTCCAGTTTAAGTTTCATGATGTTTTTTCACCCGTTTCAGAGTTTATAATGGGTGTGTATGGGACGGAATGTTGGGGCTAGAGTGAGACAGCTCAACTGCTAGAGTGAGAGGAGCAAAAAAATTAATCTTAAAATCTTTTTTAAAACTGCTGCTGTGTCTGCAGCGTTTGCTCTACAGGTATGATTTTACCCTCAAAACGTAGCCATCGCTGTCCTCTTTCATCCAATGTGTTTACTATTGTCCTAGGTGTTATGGTTCTTTCATAAATGCCACCAATGCACAGCCTCCTCCCTCCAACTCTTCCATAGACTCTAATGTTAAAATGGCTCAGAAGGTTCGTTTGAAAATCAGAAGAGCATGGTGTCTTTCCACTGTCACCACGTCCATATAATAAGCTCCACAGGCATGAAAACTGAGAATTAGGTAGACTAGACATTGCTGTCGCTCACGGTGAAAGAATTTTGTCAATACGACCTACTTTTCATTTGGGAGCGATTTGTTTCGGCCTGACTTTTCTGTTCATTTTAAGCAGCAAAAGTGAGGTGCATGTCTGTGTACGTGTGTATGGAGCCCTTGGGTGCAGTCACTATAGCAACCAGGCTCACACCTGCCTGCTTAACGAGCTCTCTCTCTCATTCTGCCAAGATTCATCTTAAACACTTCTCTTTCAACTGCTGCTGTCTCCACAGTGTTACAGCCATCATTTTACCCTCAAAACGTCGCCATCGTTGTTCTCTTTCCAACATCTTGTCTTTCAAAGCTCAGAGATGTAAACTTTTTAAACTGTGTGGATCCAAGTGGAGGGATCACATTTTAGTCATTCAGTGATTCAAAGAATATGACCTTTTAATATTCTTTCAGATGTTTTCTGACTCTAAATGTTCTTTTCTCATTTCTTAGGTTTTTCTAATTTACAATTAAAACATTTTCAGCTTTTTTCCAACTTCTTCTTCTGTGTAACCTTCAGCTTTTAGCAGTTCAGCACTTTTGTTTTCAGGTGAAAATTTCTGTATTTTTCATCTCATTCAAAATTTTTAACTTAAATTCAGTAATTAATTCATTTCAGTGCATACATTCAGATTCAAGCATTCACACTGCAGTTTCTTCAGAAAATGCACTTTCTAGTTATTATTATTATCTATTCCGTACGTTTTTTGTAATCCTACAACTTCAAAACCGTTCAACTTAGAAAAACCATTCAAACACCGTTAGATTCCTATTCTTTTGGACATCACTGCTTCTATTTTTCTCATTTTTAACATTTATATTTTTAATTTTATTCAACTTTATTCAACAAAAATTTATAATGTATTTCAATGGGGAGACCCTTCAAATCCTCATTCAACTTACTCATTTTTAAACTCTTACTACTTCCACATACGTTGACATAGAGCCACCATTCAAACTTTAAAACGAAGACAAGACATTCAACTATTCAACTTGTATTTATCTTTTCAATATCTATTATACTTTTTCTTCAGTTCCAGTTTAAGTTTCATGATGTTTTTTCACCCGTTTCAGAGTTTATAATGGGTGTGTATGGGACGGAATGTTGGGGCTAGAGTGAGACAGCTCAACTGCTAGAGTGAGAGGAGCAAAAAAATTAATCTTAAAATCTTTTTTAAAACTGCTGCTGTGTCCACAGCGTTTGCTCTACAGGTATGATTTTACCCTCAAAACGTAGCCATCGCTGTCCTCTTTCATCCAATGTGTTTACTATTGTCCTAGGTGTTATGGTTCTTTCATAAATGTCACCAATGCACAGCCTCCTCCCTCCAACTCTTCCATAGACTCTAATGTTAAAATGGCTCAGAAGGTTCGTTTGAAAATCAGAAGAGCATGGTGTCTTTCCACTGTCACCACGTCCATATAATAAGCTCCACAGGCATGAAAACTGAGAATTAGGTAGACTAGACATTGCTGTCGCTCACGGTGAAAGAATTTTGTCAATACGACTTTTACTTTTCATTTGGGAGCGATTTGTTTCGGCCTGACTTTTCTGTTCATTTTAAGCAGCAAAAGTGAGGTGCATGTCTGTGTACGTGTGTATGGAGCCCTTGGGCTCAGTCACTATAGCAACCAGGCTCACACCTGCCTGCTTAACGAGCTCTGCCTGCCACTGTACCAAGATTCATCTTAAACACTTCTCTTTCAACTGCTGCTGTGTCCACAGTGTTACAGCCATCATTTTACCCTCAAAACGTCGCCATTATTGTTCTCTTTCCAACACTGTGTCTTTCAAAGCTCAGACATTTAAACTTTTTAGACTGTGTGGATCAAAGTGGAGGGATCACATTTGAGTCATTCAGTGATTCAAAGAATATGACCTTTTAATATTCATTCAGATGTTTTCTGACTCTAAATGTTCTTTTCTCATTTCTTAGGGTTTTCTAATTTACATCTAAAACATTTTCAGTTTTTTTCCAACTCCTTCTGTCACCTTCAGCTTTTAGCAGTTCAGCACCTTTGTTTTCAGGTTAAATTCGTTTTTTTTTTTTCGTTTTTTTTTAATCTCATTCAATATTTTTAACTCAAAATTCAGCAATTAATTCATTTCAGTGCATACATTCAGATTCAAGCATTCACACTGCAGTTTCTTCAGAAAATGCACTTTCTAGTTAGTGTGAATGCTTGAAAAGCATTCACAGTATTGTTCTTCTAATCTTTATTATTCTATTTTATTATTATTTATCTATGTACGTTTTTTGTAATCCTACTAACTTCAAAACCTTCAACTTAGAAAAACCATTCAACACCGTTAGATTCCTATTCTTTTGGACAACACTGCTTCTATTTTTTTCATTTTTAACATTTATATTTTTAATTTTATTCAACTTTATTCAACAAAAATTTATAATGTATTTCAATGGGGAGACCCTTCAAATCCTCATTCAACTTACTCATTTTTAAACTCTTACTACTTCCACATACGTTGACATAGAGCCACCATTCAAACTTTAAAACGAAGACAAGACATTCAACTATTCAACTTGTATTTATCTTTTCAATATCTATTATACTTTTTCTTCAGTTCCAGTTTAAGTTTCATGATGTTTTTTCACCCGTTTCAGAGTTTATAATGGGTGTGTATGGGACGGAATGTTGGGGCTAGAGTGAGACAGCTCAACTGCTAGAGTGAGAGGAGCAAAAAAATTAATCTTAAAATCTTTTTTAAAACTGCTGCTGTGTCCGCAGCGTTTGCTCTACAGGTATGATTTTACCCTCAAAACGTAGCCATCGCTGTCCTCTTTCATCCAATGTGTTTACTATTGTACCTAGGTGTTATGGTTCTTTCATAAATGTCACCAATGCACAGCCTCCTCCCTCCAACTCTTCCATAGACTCTAATGTTAAAATGGCTCAGAAGGTTCGTTTGAAAATCAGAAGAGCATGGTGTCTTTCCACTGTCACCACGTCCATATAATAACTCCACAGGCATGAAAACTGAGAATTAGGTAGACTAGACATTGCTGTCGCTCACGGTGAAAGAATTTTGTCAATACGACTTTTACTTTTCATTTGGGAGCGATTTGTTTCGGCCTGACTTTTCTGTTCATTTTAAGCAGCAAAAGTGAGGGCATGTCTGTGTACGTGTGTATGGAGCCATTGGGTCGTCACTATAGCAACCAGGCTCACACCTGCCTGCTTAACGAGCTCTGCCTGCTCTCTGTACCAAGATTCATCTTAAACACTTCTCTTTCAACTGCTGCTGTGTCCACAGTGTTACAGCCATCATTTTACCCTCAAAACGTCGCCATTATGTTCTCTTTCCAACACCGTGTCTTTCAAAGCTCAGACATTTAAACTTTATATAACTGTGGGATCAAAGTGGAGGGATCACATTTTGAGTCATTCAGTGATTCAAAGAATATGACCTTTTAATATTCATTCAGATGTTTTCTGACTCTAAATGTTCTTTTCTCATTTCTTAGGGTTTTCTAATTTACATTCTAAAACATTTTCAGTTTTTTTCCAACTTCTCTTCTGTTCACCTTCAGCTTTTAGCAGTTCAGCACCTTTGTTTTCAGGTTAATTCTTTTTTTTTTTTTTTTATTTCATTCAATATTTTTAACTCAAAATTCAGCAATTAATTCATTTCAGTGCATACATTCAGATTCAAGCATTCACACTGCAGTTTCTTCAGAAAATGCACTTTCTAGTTATAATTTTTATTATCTATTCCGTACGTTTTTTGATAAGTCCCACTCACTTCAAAACCATTCAACTTAGAAAAACCATTCAAACATCCGTTAGATTCCTATTATTTTGGACATACATGCTTCTATTTTTCTCATTTTTAACATTTATATTTTTAATTTTATTCAACTTTATTCAACAAAAATTTATAATGTATTTCAATGGGAGACCCTTCAAATTCTCATTCAAATTACTCATCCTTTTAAACTCTGTACTACTTCCACATACATTGACATAGAGCCACCATTCAAACTTTAAAACGAAGACAAGACATTCAACTATTCAACTTGTATTTATCTTTTCAATATCTATTATACTTTTTCTTCAGTTCCAGTTTAAGTTTCATGATGTTTTTTCACCCGTTTCAGAGTTTATAATGGGTGTGTATGGGACGGAATGTTGGGGCTAGAGTGAGACAGCTCAACTGCTAGAGTGAGAGGAGCAAAAAAATTAATCTTAAAATCTTTTTTAAAACTGCTGCTGTGTCGCACGCGTTTGCTCTACAGGTATGATTTTACCCTCAAAACGTAGCCATGCTGTCCTCTTTCATCCAATGTGTTTACTATTGTACTAGGTGTTATGGTTCTTTCATAAATGCTCACCAATGCACAGCCTCCTCCCTCCAACTCTTCCATAGACTCTAATGTTAAAATGGCTCAGAAGGTTCGTTTGAAAATCAGAAGAGCATGGTGTCTTTCCACTGTCACCACGTCCATATAATAAGCTCCACAGGCATGAAAACTGAGAATTAGGTAGACTAGACATTGCTGTCGCTCACGGTGAAAGAATTTTGTCAATACGACTTTTACTTTTCATTTGGGAGCGATTTGTTTCGGCCTGACTTTTCTGTTCATTTTAAGCAGCAAAAGTGAGGTGCATGTCTGTGTACGTGTGTATGGAGCCCTTGGGTGCAGTCACTATAGCAACCAGGCTCACACCTGCCTGCTTAACGAGCTCTCTCTCACTCTGCCAAGATTCATCTTAAACACTTCTCTTTCAACTGCTGCTGTTCCACAGTGTTCTCTACAGCCATCATTTTACCCTCAAAACGTCGCCATCGTTGTTCTCTTTCCAACACTGTGTCTTTCAAAGCTCAGAATTTAAACTTTTTAAACTGTGTGGATCCAAGTGGAGGGATCACATTTTAGTCATTCAGTGATTCAAAGAATATGAACCTTTTAATATTCATTTCAGATGTTTTCTGACTCTAAATGTTCTTTTCTCATTTCTTAGGTTTTTCTAATTTACAATTAAAACATTTTCAGCTTTTTTCCAACTTCTTCTTCTGTGTAACCTTCAGCTTTTAGCAGTTCAGCACCTTTGTTTTCAGGTTAAATTCGGTTTTTTTTTATCTCATTCAAATTTTTAACTCAAATTCAGTCAATTAATTCATTTCAGTGCATACATTCAGATTCAAGCATTCACACTGCAGTTTCTTCAGAAAATGCACTTTCTAGTATTTTATTTTATCTAATTCCGTACTTTTTTTAATCTCTATTATCCTTCAAAACCGTTCAACTTAGAAAAACCATTCAAACACCGTTAGATTCCTATTCTTTTGGACAACACTGCTTCTATTTTTCTCATTTTTAACATTTATATTTTTAATTTTATTCAACTTTATTCAACAAAAATTTATAATGTATTTCAATGGGGAGACCCTTCAAATCCTCATTCAACTTACTCATTTTTAAAATCTTACTACTTCCACATACGTTGACATAGAGCCACCATTCAAACTTTAAAACAAAGACAAGACATTCAACTATTC